>NC_134715.1:95835454-96138484 GCF_049634645.1 Pelodiscus sinensis | reverse complement strand
GAAAATAAAATGAAAATGATACAAACTGTTGATATAGTCTTCTGAAGCAAAGAATAGCAGCTGCTATGGATGGTCTCGATTTTGTATTCCTTTATATAATTTGTTGTTTCCTTGCCCTTCCCCCACCAAAAGAGTAATCACAAATGCAATTTTTAAAGGATAGACTTCAGAAAACAATCCATTATAGCATATTGCCTAATGAATTATAGTAAAGTAATCCATTTTTTCAAACTACAATGCTTTGTGCTGAATTTTCCATCTTCTGTTGGTTAGGCTGTTAAAGAAACTCATGTTTAAACAAACCCTTTGCCCATGTGGGTAACTACACAAAGAGACTTTGAGATCTGCTAAAATTGTCACCAGTTTCCTAGGACAATGAAGCTACTGTTTCAGCTATTGTAAGAGCCAATAAGTTATCATAACATAACTGGTTTATCAAAATCCCGTTATCAAAAACATATTTATGCTGCAAACTCTGTTTGTTATCTGGCAGAGATGGTAGCAGCTAAAGTTTACCTTTGTTTCCTTTTGGGAACAAGAAGCTCTAGAAAGCAGGATATAAGAAGTTTGACAAATCAGTAAAATGCTTGCTATATGGCAGAATATATCACTTAAACCTCCAAACATATGATTATGATTTCAATTAAATCCTCTTAGTCTGAAACACACAATTAAGCTGGTTGCAACATTTTTTCCATAATGAATTTTCAGTCATTTATGCTGTTTCTCTGAAGTTAAATTATATTTGTGCCCTATGAAACTTTTGTCAGGGAGGCTTTTCAGTGCTGGATCAGAGAGAAAGAGACTCTCTGAATAGCATAATGTTTAGAGCATTGATCTGAGATGTGAGAGAAGCAGGTAAAAGTATCCACTCTGACAAATTTGGAATGAAAAACTCTGTTGTGACTCAAACAAGAGCAATGACTTGAACCTGGATTTCCACACTGTAGGACTGTGCCTTAGCTGTTGGGCCCTTGTTTCTTATTTGTTTGTTTCAAGATTTCATACAGTTTCAGTACTTTTCCTATCTCTTGATCTTACCATCCCCTTACAAATGACGTTTCACAGAACTGGGGAGCAAACAGAGGGATTTAGAGGTAGAGGGATGGATGGTCTGAGAAGGGGAAGAGAACACTTTAGTTACTTGTTCACCCTTGGAAGATTACAAAATTTTCATCCTCCAGGTTCCTGGGATCTGGCCTCACCCAGCATTGGGCCATGCTGTACAATCAGGGAGAAATGGGAGTTGGAGAAAGATCCAGTCAGTTGTCTGGAGGAAAATAATGAGGAGTCCATTTCCAAAGGAGAGCTGAGTGTTTTCTAGTGCTGTGAACCAATTAAAGTAGAGGGAACTTTCGGGATGCAATTATATTTACAGAATGTCTATCTTTTCCTCTCTAATTTATCACTGTTAGGCAGGGACAGAGACCAAATTTTCTGGGAATGCTGGGGGATAGGTAGATAGTACTTGTGGTTTGTGTCTCCTTTTTCATGGAAATACCTTATGCTATCTGAAAATATAGTCAATTTTCAGTCAAAATTCCTCTGAGGCTCAGCATATTTCAGTAAATTCCTAGTATAGTAGAAACTCCAACTAGGTCTTGAGGCTCAACATCAGTGAAAAGATGTTCAGTCCACTTTCACAGCTGACCAAACCCCTCCACACAGGAATATGAAGGGTGACCATAACCAAACAACTCCTAGAAGAGATTGCCATATCTCCTCCACAGGACTGGAAAGCCCCATCTCTTTTTCCATTTAGGTGCTTTGAAAACATCTGCATTCTTCAATGTTGGCCAGTTTTTAAAAGAGACATTGCAAACTGTCAACGTAGACCTCAGAAGGAGCTGCCTCTCCTTCAAATAATATGTACACTTACATTAAATAATAATAAAATGTTATTTTTTTAACCATTCATACCATTTGTTCCTTCCTTGTGGGCTGTGGAAGTTGCCTGTGAACCAAGGATAGTCTACAAGTTGCAGTCCAAACATGCTCCAAAAGTATCAATTTTGTGGCCATCCATAACAATATTATGTTATGTGGAAGAGAGACTCAGCTTCTTTTGTAGGAAGAAAATTGTAATGCCATCCTTGTCTTTGATTTGGTAGGATCTTCAGCTCCCAAGATGATGGAAGCATACAGAGCAGGATCCTTGATTAGCTGGTTATAGAGATGGACAAGAGAAATCAGGAATAATTCAAATTATTCAGGTCACAGGAGAGGAGTTTCTTCCACACAGACACACCTTTGAACTAGTTCATGGAGCAAGAGACATACACCATAGCAAGTGAGGGCATTCCCTAATAGGCTGATAAAATTGGTGACCAAAAGTCTTTGGCTTCCACCAGCTGCTGAGGTCACAGAAACACTCAGTCAGCAACAACCACTATCATCTCTTCTGGTTGATGCCCAGAGTGCTACTAAGACATGATGATCCTGTTTCAAGGACGTCCTCCACACTCAGTGACCGAAGATGAGAAAATGGAGCATGTAAGACTTCCAGGACCTGATCCTCAATCAGCCCCCCAAAACATCCTCGGAGCCTTCTTTGTGGAAAAAAAGAGCTACAGTGCTTGTATCCCAATCCCCTCACAGGAGATGTGCCTAATTTTCTCAAAGAGAAACTTTCTCCCATTGTTTCTCTTACCTCTGCTTTCCACTTTCTTGTCAGGAGGAAAGCAAAGAAATACGTGCAGAGACAGAAACTTTGAGACAATGTTCCTACTTGTTTCTCCTTAATTTTTAAAGATTTTGGTTGACATCCTTTTAAAAAAATGTTCCAGTTACACATTCCAGTTAGTAATTTCAATAAATGTTGTATTTTCCTTGCTTGAGATTTCTCTTTCTCAAGGTTGGTGAACTAGAGATATTGTAAGATTTGGGATTGTGTACCTAGATTCAAAGTATATGAAATTGCATGGTATAACATTAGTGCTGCAAATACTTGTCTGTCTTTTCTCCTCTCTAGAGTAAGACATAGCCAAAGCCCCAAAGAACATGAGGATTGGGAAAGGTGCACTTAGTGTGATGTGCACACAGAAAGCACAAATAGTTTTCTAGGGCATCAGAAGTTTCACCCACAAGCAAATATTGATAAGGTAGTTAAAAGAGAGTGAATGTTCCTAGTTAGGTTTGTAAACAAGTGTGAATGGTGAACACTCAGAGATTGTACACATTGTTACTATGGTACTCAGGGGTATAAACAAACATCTCCCTGAAACTAAATTGCATCTACCTAAAGAGAGCACTGGTGTAAAAAGCACTATGTCAGTGGGGGAGCTTCTCCTTGCAACATAGCTGCCTCCTCTTATGGAGGTTACAGTGGCACAGCTGCATAACTGCAGTGCTTTTAGTGAAGACTAACCCAAAAAAATTTCAAAATGACCAAATTGCAATTGTCCCATCACTCTCCACAGCACAATCCTAACCTTAAGGTGATAACCCAGTGAAGGTACCCTCGGATGATTGCCTTTAATATGCTCATTGTCACAGGAACAAATGGCTAATGAGCTACATTTAGAGAGGAACAAAATCCTCAGGAAGCTATAAGGCCCCACAAGCACCATCAATCAAGTGCTTTGCTAGGAGCAAGACAGGATATAGAAGTGTCCTTTGGCACAGGCAGAAGTCATTCTTTGCTGCCGAACTGTGCATCCCTTGATTTCCCATACCTGCTGGAAACCAGGATCAGTGTGCATATGGGTGGGGTCCAGTTGTCTATACAGTTTGTAATTCAGATGTGTTCTGAGCCCAGCAGGGATGGAAGCATTCTTCATTACCTTGATAAATGTTACAGAGTATGAAACAGGCAACAATTACATGAATAGCATTTGACACACTGGCACCCAGTTGAGTGCACAGACCGCACTAACAAGATTTCAGCTAATTTAACACAGAGTCTGTACACTCTGCAGCTCCTACGTTGTAATTGAATTCTCCCCCACTCCCTTTTTTTGGTGGTCATTGATAATCAGGGTGTAGTTTTATGAGCCAAGTTAGGAGCAGGTGTACAGAGTCCCTCAAAATAACAGTTGACATAGACAAACCATATAGAAAAATATTGTTTTGGGGGACTCAAGTCCCCTCTTCCTCCCATAAATACAATCCCAATCTCCTGAACACCCTGGTATTACAAGCCTTTCCAGTGTTTTTCATGTTTATTTTAATGAATCTACCTCTGTGGTTCACTAAGCCTTGCAAAACAAGTGAACAATAACCTTTTCTGTCTTCTGCCCCTTGTGGCAGGCAAAATATTGGGATGTGGTTGTCATCAATGGCCCCTTCACAATTTGAAAACATCATCTTCTACATCCATGTATTATATCTAGAACTTTGCTTATGGCAACCACCTATCAATAGAAAAATGTAATTGTCTCAAAAACCTGTACCATACCCCTCATAGCAGTCTTTCCAACACCAAAGTGGTTTGCAATGGACCTATGGCTGTCAGGTGTTGCCATAATACCTTTCTCTACCATCACAGCTTTCCCAAATCAAGTGATCTGACTGGAGGTTTGATGCAAACATCTTCATAAAGATCTGTTTCCTCATTTGGAAGTTCTGCAGCAACTGCTGGTCACCCCAGAGTTCAAAAACTATGTAATCTCACCACAATGGCCTGGTTCTTCTATACCAGAAATGACTGGCCATCTAAGGGCATGCCATGCCAGTACTAGCATTCCCCATCTCTGCATCATCTGTGCAGAATTGTCAATTGTCCTCAAAGTAAACTGCCTGTGATGTCTCAGTGTGCTGCCCAAATTCCATCCAGCATTTGCCAATTGCTACTCCACTGCATAACCGTTTGTCTCATCATAAGTAGATCATCATCCCATTTGTCTATGTCCTTCACATAGTTTGGCAGGGAATACCAGTGATGAGTGATGTGATCAGGAATTGCCATCAGCAAACATGTGAAAGCAAAGGACAGCAACACACAGCAAAGCAGTTCTAAGAGTGTCTGCCTGTTTGTTTAGAAACTTTGGGTATGAAATGGGAGCAAGAATGTTGTGAAACAACAGTGGCAGTGTACAAGCAGATATACATGTGTACATAATATTATACATATGTCCAGCACAGGATAATGTGGACATTTAGGGTTGGTATAGGGAGCACGTGTAAATATGTACACATTCCAGTACGCAAGCAGGCAGGCCAGTGTCGACATAGCCAATGACAATGTGATTAAAAAAAAAAAAAAAACACTCAGTTTTAGAATTCATCCATACAAGGACAAAAACCATGTGAGTCAGAAATACACTTTCTCCTAAAAAGGTGCTAACCTCATTTGAACACAGATAACATCTGCTTTGGTACACATACCGTTTTAACATGTAGGACTGGAGCATGTTGTTATAATCCCAGCTGCCAGTGGCTACATGTTCATTTGTACTGTGATTCATTGCCTTGCAGCACCACAGGACTGATTTCAGTGATGATAAAACAGTAGCCAGCTTCACACGATATCCTAATGGATTACTATAGGTTTGGCCTGAAACACTGTGTTTTTTCCTACACGATTAACAAAAAGATTTCATGATAATGAAGAAAATGGCAATGTAAAGCCATTTTATAGATCCTTTTTTCTGTCCTTCCCCTCATTTTGCTTCCATGAACCAAAAAAAAGGCTAGTGAAAGATGAACAGTACAACAGGTTAATATTTACACTGTGAAGTAACATTTTTCACACACATTCATAACTTATGTACACAGAACTCATTGTTCAAGCCACAACTTTTCTTTTGCCTACCCTGCTACATTCTAATAAGAGCAGCACATACCCCAGCAACCATGGCTCATTTGCTGTAATTCAATCCTTAGAGGGGGGTTGCTATGTTACTTGCAGCTTGCTCAGGATGCAACAGCACAGTCATCACTGGTTTAAACTATCGAACTAGTATTGTGCTTGCCCTGCATTCTTTACACTGCCTCCTACAAAGTGATGGATTGACTTTAAAGTGCCACAGGCATTTTTTTAATTCCTTTATGGTATTGGCCTTAGCTACCTAGGAAACTTGCTTCTTGAGCCATATGCTGCTGATGGCTATCTGTTCTCACTCACTACCTACTATTTAGAGTCTCCTGCTTATTCTCCCCCCATCCCCAGCCTTCTTTTATAAAACAATGCAAAGTTTCCCACCAATATAAAATGATATAATATTATATTGTGTTATGTGATGGCTGCATTACATCGTGGGTGGTTTTTAATCCAAGTGCTTTTGCAAAGCAACAAGCTACAATATAAATTAATTATTAATTATCATTGTGGTTTACCATTATAGTTAATTGAGTCACCTTTTTATTGATTCCTACATTGATGAGACTGCTGCAGTGTACTCTGTGTTGGACTATATCTGGAATCTATCCAGAAACAGAAGCTAGTATAGAATTCAGCAGCTTGTATATTACAGGATCTATCCTTTTGGGAGCACACTGTACAATCGAAGCATAGGACGGGGTAGAATGTAAGTTGTCTGTTTTGATCTTTAAAGCCCTAAATATCTAGGCACCACCTTGTATGAAGTGCCACTCTGCCTTGGTGTCATAATGTTACAGCTGACATCAACATGGTGGGGCTGAGCAACTGGCAGGGTCTTCTCTGTGGGGGCCATTGACTTGGAACCATTTTCCACCATTGGTTTGAAACAGACCTACTTTATCAAGCTTTGCTGCATGCCACAAAGCTCTGCTTCATTTCCCCCAGGTGCGAATGACTGAAAAGACTCTGCCGGGAGCCTGTAAAGATCTTTACATTTCTTTTCTGCTGCTCAATTATTCTGGGAGAAGAAAGGATATTGGGATAGTTGATTTTTACAGTTGAACATTTAAAAGATGTAAAAGAACATGTTGGGGTGCCTTTCTTTGGAACATATGTATGTGAGAATAAATAAAATCTCAGCTAAATATTGTTATTGTGTATTATTCTTAACTCCTTTTGTTTTACCCACAAGGACAGTTTACAAACACCATATTCTCTAAAGTATCTGCTTATCTGATGTATACATTACAATAGGCCTTTAGGTTTCATAAATCTGAATTTCCGGAGGCTTTGTTTCATGGTGCTGCAACATTTGAGTCCCAGGAGAGTGCAGCAAGCAAAGCTTAGTAATTTCATTGTGTTTTAAGGTCAAAATACCTACCCATTCCCAAAAGGCAACAGAATAACAAATACTACTGATTCTAATGTAGTGTACATATGGAACCAAGAAAGAAATGTGTTAAACAAATAGGGAGTATGCGTCAAAGTGTTCTATGTTCTTTTCATATAGAAAATATCTGACAGAGCAGTGACATTATCCTGTTTAATGTTGCAACATATACATTCCTCGCAGGTAATGAAGAGTATGAGCTTCAGTTCAGACTTTTTTTTTTCCAATTTGATCTTTCACTGTGAAAACAGTTTTTGGATCCTTAACTTGGTTTATTTAAACCTTGAGACTGCAGGAGCAAAGGAACACCAGAGAAGCAGAAAATAAAAGCTCCATCCACTATAATTTATATGGTGCCTTTTCTTAGAATTGTTCAACCCAGCTAATTCACAAGTCATAGTAAAAGAAACATCTCAGATTACCCTTAAAAATATGAATGAAAAGGAAACTACAATTGGAAAGTGCTTAACATGGCAAAAAAAATACATAACCCTGAACTCATTTCAATCAAATCAATATAGCAAAACCAGGAATGGATTTGACTTCTAATGGTAACCTCTCATCACATTATGGTCTCATTGACTTTCTTGACTTTGGAGCAAACCCTTAGGAGACTTTTCACACTGTAGAATGTAAATACCATAGAGCATCTATCCCCAACCAGTTGATCACAATCCACTGGTCAATCACAGAGGCTCTGACAGTTGATCTCTGTCACACTCCCGCATGTTCCTCCTTCCCACTTTGTTTTTCAGTAGTAGGTGGCACTAACAAAACATCAGCTGAACTCAGAATACGGGCTGCAGGCCTCTATAGTCCCAGGCTGATTTGCTGGATGCCTTCTCAGCCAAGATTGTTATATTTCCTTTGAAAGGTGCATAAGGGACAGGGAGGTGTTGAGTGGGGCTTGGCCTAGCTCACTGCTTTGAATTCCTGCTAGGTTCCCTCCTCTGATCTTAAAGAGGAGTCAGCTAAAACTCACCTGAATAGGACCTGTATCTGTAGCCAGACAGACTAACCCCTATATCATCCATCTTATTTGCCTCTCTGAAGCACAGGGCAGAGAAGGAGCAATAATATCAGCATAGTCTATGCTGACTCATCTGATCCTGAGAAGCTGAAACACAGATATGTGGATAGAGAGCAGTTAAGTCAATAAGCTGGCCTCGGCTGCGGCTGGCACCTATGTTGATTCGAACACACACACAGTCCCTGGGAGGGGAATTTCCCACTGAGAAAACAATGTCCTGTACTTCCAATTTAATCATCTCAAATCTCTCTTACAAGTGTAAATTAAGTTCACAACTCCCTTGTAAGAACTGGTCTCACAGCAGACAGACCAGCATCAATTGGCATTACAGATAAGAAAGAGAAATACGTGACCCCATGAATATATAAGATGGGCCCAGCACACACTCACTTTGAGTGTCATTCTACCCTCTACCTGCTGGTCGGGTTAGGTGTTTGACCTCCCGAGGTTCTATGGGGACGCCCACCTCGTATTTTCGTTTTTCCTAGGAATTGAGGGACCGGCCCTGGCCTGACATGCTGGAGTCGAGAGGCACAGAAGGGGGTAAAAATGGTACCTGGATGTGGTCCTCTGTCTTAAGTGTACACATAGAAAGAGTAAGCTGTTACTTGGTACCATTATTTCTATTTTTCTATCTTTATCTTCTTTGTAACCATTTTTAAGACCTATATTTTGCTAATAGTTAAAAAATAGAACAATAGCCATTGCAACCATATGATTTATAAGCTTCCTCAATAAACCTGTAACTGTTTAAGCTTTAACCTGACTCCTTCAGTTGCTGTAACAGAACCAAGCACAATTTAAAAAAACTTCAGCCGGTCATAAAGGGACAGACATAGGGAGAGCTTGGGCGTTTGGATCTGTGTCACTCCCAGGTGACAAGATCCGTTGGGGCACCTTTTCAGCCTTTCCTAGGCTGCCCTCTGCGAAGGAACCCCCTGTGTTCTAGCAGCTAAAATCTAAGGTGTAATAAGCTCTTCCTATATAATGGGGCGTCTGTTGGCCTGCTGGCCACCCTCTGCGATGGGACCCCGGTCCTAGCAGTAAAGGCATGGACGTTAAACCTTTTCTCGGAAACATACACACACACACACACTGCCCTGACCGTGGGCTGACAGTATCTGTAGCACAAACTGAGTTCTAGCAATGGCCAATGAGTCAGGGTGCTTCCTTTCCACAGCCAACCAGATAAGACTACTTGGGGGGAAGCCCCCACATCTCCCCAGTCCTTGCAGGCTCCCCAAATGCAGCAGCAGGTGGGGTGGGAAGGAACTACCAGGGATCAGGCTGCAGTAACTTCATAATGTGAGCATGACAGACCAGGAATTCCTTCCTTATCCTTTCATGGAGCCCCAGGAGAGAACAGCACTGGGTCTCTAGTGATCATGAAGCAGTATCAGAGCTGTTCACATTTCTCCAGCAGGGAGAAAGGCCATTGCAATGACCATGCAGAATGAGTGAGGGTCTGGGCAGCCAGCTCTCAGCTGAGCTCCTTTGGGCACTCATTCTGATCTCATAGACAACTTCATCATTTTCTAGAAATGCCTTCTCCTTCCCCATTATCTTCGAGTTAAAGCTGCCCCTTCCGCATGCTCTTGGTTCCTCTGACTCTTGCTGCCACTCTCCCACTCATCTCTTAGCTTTTGATACTCCTTTCCTCACCCCATCTCTAATTTTCATGCTCTCTGATTTTGCTGCCTCCACCCCTATCCTTTCACCTTTTCACTGTTGCTTCCTCCTACTCTTTGCTACCCCTGCCATCAATTCAGCTCCTCCTATAACATGGCTGGTGGGTGCTCAGGGAGCTAAACTGGGATCTGATAAGAAAGAGTTAGCTCAGCTGCTCTGGCAAATGGTGGATCTGGCCAGCAAGAAAATATTTCTCAGAATACAGCCCTCGAGGCGGCTTGCATAGACTGTCCCAGTGCATTCAGCAGGGAGTTCCAGGAATTAGGATTATAACAAAGCAGCTAATGAGCTGCCAATGGGAGCTGGGTCTTATACCTGTGAGTACCAGGAGAAGGTGCTGCCTCAGCTAAAAGTGAAAATGAATTTAAGCAACAGCTCAGATCACTCCATTACAGGGCTTGTAGTCAAGCAAATTCCATCAAGCTCTGTTTCGCACTCACCTACACGGGCTTTTACGTTTGGCCTCCAGACTGGGAGACAGCCATAGTGCATGCTAGGGGATATTGAGGGGGGAAGCATTCAGGGGTTTTCTTTGTGACCTGAGGCTTGCTCAGCACCCCAATCCCCACACTCTCCAGCGTGGACCCCCCTCCACAAGTTAGCCCCCTCCCATTCTCCACCCCCTCCTGCACCCAAATTCCCTCCCAGAACTTACATCTCTTACCCCTTCCCACACCCAAATCCCACACCCCCTGCCTCAACCCAGTGAAAGTGAGAAAGGGTGGGGGACAGTGAGTGGAGATTTGGGAATGGAGTGGGTGAGGTCTCAAGGAAGCGGTGGAGCCTTGGGGAAGGGGTGGGATATATCCTGACTTGCTCTGACATTTAAAAAGTGATCTTAGGTGTAAATACATTGGAAACAACTGCTTTAGAGAAATAGAGAGAGAACATAAAACAGTACTACTAAAACGCAGCTAACTGATAGTGCTACCGCTACAGCACGAGAATAATCTGATCAGAAAGAATGCCTCCTGAGAGAAAACTAGATGACTTCATGCTGACAATTTGAATAACAGCAAGTAAAAGAAAAAGGAGAAATATGGTAAATCTATCCTCCAGGAAATAAAATTGCAAATACTTCTACATTAGTTAAAAAAAATCTTATTCATCAAATGGTAGACGTTAAAGTGATAAGAGTGTGCTTGAACATAAAGCAAGGAAATCAAATTTACTTGAGGATTCTTAAACTCAGTGGCAAAGAAATGTATCTAATCAAAGTCTGGAAAAAAATCACTGCTCTGTACATGTATTTTATATTGTGTCTATCAACAGCAATTTCTACTCATATGACTTATGAGAAGTCCTTTTTATTAGGACTTGATTTTAGTCAGACTACTGCACAGAAATAACCACTGCAGTCCAAAAGATGGGAAAATAACCCAGTGTTTATGATTTTTTTTCTTTTAAATACTTTTTTTTCAAAACACACACAAGCACTAAACATATATTTAAAGGCTGTAAAATATACTCCACATTGCAAGAAAACTATCATAATCTAAAAAATTCAGAACTAAAATAAACATTTGATAACTCTTACACTTCAAAGTTCTATCTTATTCTTTTTAAACACATTTTCATAAATACAGAAACCAAGTTTCAATCTTTTAAACTGTTTAATTCATATATAGAAAAATAATGATTCAATCTGATGAAATCTAAAAGGAATTGCTCATTTCAACATTTGTAGGTCTGTATTTAGGATTTGATCAATATGTTATCACAGTGTGAAAGCAACTTGTAGTGATAATATAATTTGTATCACCTCAGTTCCTAAGAGCGCTAGTCAGGGAATGGGGCCCATTATGGTAGATGATGTGCAAACACAGAACACAAAGGTGGCCCATTAAGAGTATACTTGCAATGAATGGCAATTTTTGAACCTCCAAGATTTCACCTCTGTAGTCTAATTACTGCCATGGTGCAGCGATATATAAAGTCCACTGATGTAACTGTCCATGCCCCTACTGCCTGATAAAGCAATTCTCTTAGGGTGGGTCTATACAGCACCCTAAATTAGAAATAAGAAAAATTGCATATCTTATTTTGAATCTGTTTCAAAATAACATGCTATTTCAAAGCATCCCTTAACCCTCGTGCTACGAGGTTTACCAGGATGATGAAATAGCGCACCTGTTATTTGAAAACTATTTCAAAATAATGGACAGCTTGTGTAAACATTGGGTAGTACAGTGTAGACATACCTTGAATCCCTCTATTTTTCTATCTGCAATATGGGGATATTAACTTGAACGGTTAAAAAATGCCAATTATTTTTGTGTGAAATTTTTACCAAAGTATATTTAGTTTCTAAACAAAAAACAAATCTGATAAAAGAATGGTTTGTTTTCAAAAACCATTTTGATGGAAAAACAAATATTTATGAAAATGTTTTTAAATGACCCAAGCTGATAATTTTCGCTGAAATGTTGATACTGACTGATGACATTGAGATCTTTAGATTAAAAAAGTCTGTACTGCAAGTGCAAATCTTTTTATAACAACTTTGATCAGATATAATTTTTCTATGTCTATTCTTCATATACATTCTTTAATTAGGAACACAATAATGAATAAACTGCACGAAAAGAAGAAAAAGGGAATGTAGAGAACAGGTGCCATATTTGCATATTCATATATTTACAATACTTTAAAAATGTTCAGTATTCATACTATATTATTGAATCAGTAAGCATTAATGTTTGATTTGTGCAGCCGAATTATCTACTTTAGGGGATGCTCTTTCAGAAATGACGCTGGGCTGATTATCTGGTTTCTGTAACTGGGGACCCCTCGTACCTAGGGAATCTCAATTAGAGGGATGAATTCAGTCTCTGCTCACCTTTGTACCACTTCTGTGGTAAAAAAGGAGTGCAATGGGTCAGAGAATTTGTCACAAAATGTGTCTGACTACTGCACAGCATTATTATACTCTATTGGTCACATATTCATTACTCCAGTTCAGCTCAATTCCATGTAACATCAATAATTTAGTCCTTAAGAGGACTAGTGAAAGCATAAAAGAAAAGTCAATGAGTGAAAAATTAGTCCATGGAGAAATAGTCGCTAAGAACTTCTAGAAATATCCCAGAAAAGCTGACTCAGTAATTTGAGACAGCACCATTTGTTATTCATACCAGTTTCGTGAAGTTTTGCTATTTTGTCAAACTTCTCCATCTGCTACAAGTCACATCTCCATAAAATATTATTCTTTGATCTTCTGTGATTTTAGTAAAATCACATTTTAACAGTATTTTACTATTAACTACCAATTTGGCATTGATCTTCAATAGATATTCATTGGAAAACACCAGAAGTAGGCTTAAAGACTATTCTACTAATATTTATAAAGAGAGTACTGTATATGGAAAAAACCTTTTTTGACACATGATTATAAAAGAGGAGTAATTTACAGATTCCAATGCTTGAGGAAAAAATATCATATTTAATCTTTTAAGAATGTCTGCATGCAAACAGAATAATCATTTCATAAGCCTACAATTTTAGTATTTCAACATGGAGTATTACAATTATTGATTGCCTTTATTTGTAAAGGTTGTAATTAAAAGAAATCCTAATACAGTAAACTTCCGATAATCCGGCACCTTTGGGACTCAGAGGGTGTTGGATTATCAGATATGCCGGACTATTGGAAGGGGGGGCTATGAGGGTTCTGGGGTGGGGGGATGCCACCCCAGACCCCTCATAGCCCCCCCTTCCGATAGTCCGGATCTGTCCCAGGTGTCCCTGATTCAGCTACTGCTGAAACTGACCAGTAGCGGCTGAATCGGAGAAGCCTAGGGCAGAGCAGCTGGAGTGCTTCCGGGTTGGCCAGGTAGTGCCGACCCTTGGTGTGGTGAGACCAACCAGGCAGCACCCCAGATGCTCTGCCCCAGGTGTCCTCAAGTCAGACGCTGCTGAAACTGACCAGCGGCTGACTCCAGGAATCCCGGGGCAGAGCACCTCTGCCTCGGGCTTCCTGGAGTCAGCTGCTGGTCAGTTTCAGTAGCGGCTGAATCGGGGATACCTGGGGTGCTGCCCGGTTGGTCCTGCAGCCCTGAGGGGCAGCGCTAGGTTACCTACCCGGCAGCGCCCCCTGCTGCTCTGCCTCCGGCTTCCCCGATTCAGCCGCTGGTCAGTTTTAGCAGCGGCTGAATAGAGGAAGCTGGGGTCAGAGCAGCTCTAATGGTCCGGCTGCCCGGAGCACTTCTGGGTTCCTGATAGTGCCGGACCATCAGGAGTGCCGGACCGTCAGATGCCGGACCATTGGAGTTTTACTGTACTGTGATTAGTGGTTATTTCCTGCACATATGGATAGGTGGTCCACTTCAGTTTTGGGAACAATGCCCCCATTTGTGCATAATAAAATAAGCATTCTTTAATCTATCACATAGTGTAAATTTCTCTCACCCCTGAATTACGTGTTATAATATTTTCTTCACATATAAAATTACTATAAATAGATCAAAAGTAAAATGAAGTTACATATAGGCAAATACAAAGAAAGTGAAGTAGCAATTTATGGGAGGCCACAATTCACTTAAAGATAAATGAAATGTATCAAAAGCATGGAGCTTTGCTTAACATTTTGCTAATGTATAGAATCCCACAAGTTTGACAAATTTACTACAAGCTTAATAGAGAAACTCCTTGAGGTATTAACATTAAAGTTTAGGATCCAGAACAGTATTTTGCTAAGATTCACTACAGTTAGTTTCAAACTGAGTTATGTGATAAAGTAATATTGCATTGCACACATCTGCATTACTAAAGAATGACAATAATGCAGCATAGTTGAGTGGGGTTTGGGTGCCTCATTGTGATGAAGGACCTATAGACTGAGCATACCTCTGCAAATGACAGGGGAGGGACTGGGGAAAGAACCTGTCTGGGTTTCATGTCATCTTCCATTGAAATTCCACTTAGACTGCACCATAATTACTCCAGGTTTGCTGAAGTTCATAGTATGTTGAAAGTACAACATAGAAACCTTTTGTCACATGCCAAACGCCAAACAGAAGGCAATAAATCTCTGACAACATAAATTACTCACTAACTAAAATAAGGGGCAAAAATTAGTCACCCGAGAGAATAGTTGGTAGAATTACCGGTAACTGGAACTACCATTACTTATTGACAAGACTCCCACAATAATTCTGGCACATGCCTCATCACCTTACATAGCACAAGCATAATCCCTATGAACTGATGCAAGGAAAATGTCCCCAAGGCGTAACTTGCTTACAACAAAAGAGATAGAAGATAAACGAGAAACCTGCCAGTAGCTATGTGCAGATTAATCACATTTTAATTTTATTCACACTATGTAACATTTTAAGGTGTCTACTCAAATTGTACTGGCTATTGCAACAATGATATTCATCTGAACAAATAAATACATTTTTAAAATCTTAATTCTTGTCTTAATTTTTTAAAGTGTTCATTGTAATTATATTTTAGGGTTACATTGTTCTTACATATCATGAACAGAAATTAGAAATTAAATGAAATATTTTATTGCATTTTAGATCCGCAGATTTCTGCAGTAGTTTACAGTTTACAATCATAAAATATCCTGCCATGAATAATACAACATAAGCCACTGTTCCTTAGAATGCCATGAAACAAAACCAATTTCAGTTGCAAAGGTAATTCCATTAGAAACAGCATAGCTTTCTTAGTTCCCAGAACAAATAACAGTGTTCCTGACCTTTATAGTTTACGGACAAAGGGATAAAAAACTTACCATAACCTGAAAAACTACCACAACTACTCACAACAGATATGGAACTAAAGATCCACAAGACAAATTTAGAAGACAAGGGAAGAGCAAACTCATTCGTTTTAAATAACAACCAAACCTTTGTCCATAATTAGATGCAAACCATTATTAGGGCTTACATTAGTGCCTGAACTCTTTCCCTGGTCTCTGTCTCATGTCACTGTACAGGACCCTAAACACAAGATCAAAATGAATCTTTGGAGACATTAGCATGGACTGGAAAAAGTGCAACCAGAGCAGAACTGAGCTGTCATGGTAGGGCAGGCTTTCCCCCCGCTTTCTGTGGGTGGGAAAGTTGCCATGTTACTTACGTGTAGAATCTCCTGTGGTGTAAAATGCATCCTATCTTTTCATCAAAAGACCTAGTCAGGCTCCATGTGAATGTCATCAATCTTATGCTTTATCTTGGATCCATATAAAGAAACAATCTTCCCAAGACTTCTACTAAGTGTCCATGGAAAGATAGGTCACCAACCTTTTAATTTATATTACATTTAATTCACAAATACACGAAACGAATGATGGGGCAGACAACATTTTTTAATTTCCACAATGACCTTTCAGACTGTGTTAGGTGTTGAACTTCTCAGGGAGGGTAGTGAACAGCCATGGGCTAACCTGTGTTTTAACGTATTAATTGAACTCAATGGAGACATACTAATTTGCACCAGCACAGGATCTGATTTGTTGTTCTGATTTATTTTCGAACATGAAATTAATTATCTAATTTCAAGTTTAATGAATAGTGAGTCCATCACATAGAGCTAATGGGTACAAGAGTAGAGGAAAGGATCAGACCTAATAGAACATTGTTCCCTATATGTATGAATGTATTGTCAGTTCATTTGCCATCTTTGACTATATTAACATAATAATCTTCAATCTTTCTCTTATTCTTTTAATTAGAGTAGCTAGTAGTGGACTTGTTTCTTTTCCTGAGATGATTTAACTCACTCAACAGTCCAGCAAAATCTGGGTTTCAAATATTACAACTCAGATATACAACATGAAATTCACACTGAGAACTTTAATAGATTTAAAATTCCCCTTTCGTATTCATTGTAGTAAAATTTGAGCACTTAAACATTGACAGAAAACGAATTCCAAGGGAATTTTCATATCTTCTTCTGATCTCATTTTTGGAAGTGGAGTAGTTTAGATGAAGCTTTTTTGGCGATTCCCGCCTCCCCCCCCCCCTTGTCGAAAACCTGCATAACCTCATTTTTTGAGGAAAAGCAGCTTTTCGACAAAGAGGAAAGTTTACTGAAAAAGCCGCATCTAAACTAATATCACTTTCGAAAGCAGAGCTTTCAAAAGTGAGATTGGAAGAAGATATGCAAATTCTGCAGGAAATTCCCACAGAATTTGCATATCCTCTTTCGAATCTTCCCTGTAGTCTAGACGAGCCCAAAGTGTCTACACTACTAGGCATTATTTTGAAATAACGGCAAGCTGGAGGCCTTCTTACTCCAACTCATGGTAATCCTCATCTCAAGAGGAGTAACGGAAGTCAAAGGAAGAGTGTGCTTCCTTTGATTTCCTGCTATGTAGATAGTGCCAAAAGCAAAATTAAGCTACTTTGACTTAAGCTATGCAATTAACATAGCTGAAGTTGCGTAGATTAATTTGACTTTTGTCCTGCTATGTATACGTACTCAAACAATTAGAATTGAAATGAATATTTGTAGAAGTATGTTTCCACCATCCATTCATAACTAGCGATTATTCAGAGTGAATTATATTCCTGTTTGTCTAGGATTAGGTTCTTTTCCAGAACCAAATAATGACCTATGCATTAATCACTCGTACTTCTAACCTGCTTGGAAGCAAAAAGTATTAATACTCTCTCAAGAAAATCAAATGAAAGCTCCTTCCCAATTTTGCACTCTCGGATGGATTAAATGACTAATCATCCACATTTCTTAGTTCTTCTTTGAACAGAATATACATTCCTATTCAAACCTATTAGCAGCTGTATTTTGCAATGGTCCAATTAAAACAACAAATAATACTAAATAGCAGAATATTTGGGCATTTGTCTTTGATATCAATCTTTGCTATGTTCACTGTAAAAATATGCTTTAATACATAGCACAGAACAGAGAATGTTAGTCATGTCTGGATAAGTTTTGACAATAATGGAAATCTATTCTTCTGGGCTGTGTAGTAATTTCTCCATTTGAAATGATTATTTGTCATATGGTCTTCAGTATTAAAATTGCTTACTCCAGTCATCTTAAATTCAATATGCTGTATTTCTGAATTGTCCAGTGTGGAAAGCTATACAATCTATGATGGGCACCTTCCCAATTTTATGACCTGTGACAAGTGAACAGTAGTTCTCAATCATGGTTGCAAGATGGAAATAAGGCAGAATAACTTGACTTCATTCTTTACTGGCATTCTCTTCTTAATAGAACCAAGTAGATTTATGTAAAACTCAGTTATATCCACCATAAACTTTTTGACCTTCACAGAAATTTTTACCATCTTCACTTAGATTCTTGACTAGAAGCCAATTGTGCATATTTGTTCAATAATTTGAAATTCTGCCTGCTCTGCTGGTTACAGTTATGAAATTGTTGCTCTGTGACAGATGCCAATGCCTGTGATATAATGTAGCGACCCATAAATTCTCTCAGCAGCCAATTCACTTCAAAGTGCAATTCAGGTAGAATTAGATTATTTAACTGGAACCATTTGTTTAAGGCTGTGAATAGAGGCAGTCTGGCTAGTAAGAGTAAGTAGCATTTCATCACAGGATCCTGTAATAGGTGGCTGAAATATTCAATAGCAGCCAAATAATCAGCTGCACTTGATGACTACAACTGCTGTGGCACTGAAACACATCATATTGGTTTATTATTCTTTCAATAATCAAGAAATTTCAGTCAGCTGGTGGACAGTCTCTGCAATATTTTGAGGATATCTCTTTTCACAGATTCTTCAAAACCTGTATAAAGTTTTGTTCTATTACAAAAGTTAGGGGGGAAATGTGGATTTTTTTTACATAACTGTAACATGCCTTCAGGCAGATCTCATATATATTTGGTCTCATTTGGCAGGGAGCAGGAGGCTGGCAACCCTAGAGAAATTGTCTAGGTAGTACCAAGGAGTTTGTCTCTGACCATCAGAAGACTCCCTGAAACAGGAGGACAAGGATACAGTTTTCTGCTCAAAGGATTAACTCTCAGTAATTTATTCAAAAAAACAAAATAAACTTTATTTGATATATAATATCCCCTGTTACAATAAATCTAACACATATACCAAAAGAATAAACCCTAAACACCACAGACATGTATTAGAATATAAAAAAATATATATCAGAAAAAATACATATTCAAATATCCACTACTATGATATTCAATACTCCACTTATCATACTATGGAATACATATATACTACTAGAAGATTCAGTCAATGTTGCTCAGGTCCTTAACTCAAGTAAGTTCTGTTTTTCTTCATTTAAAATCAAACATTGTTCTGGAGTGGGGTTGGGGATGAGGCTGCCCCAGGGAAAGAAGAAAACTCCAGCCCTCTCTCACTGCACCAGCTTGGGGCCATATGAAAAGTGTCTGTCCATGTCCGTGCAGCTGCAGTGGGCACAGTCAGGGGACAGATGCATGTCCCTCTGCCTGAGGACAGACACACAAATAAACAAACTCTCTGAAATGTATTCTAGATAGCTGTCCCTTTCTTCACCCTGCCTCCTTTTGGTCCAAAGGCATTATAGCCATCCTGGTCCCTGTTAAGGATGTAGCGACTAGACGACTACCAGATAAGCATATGCTTATTGGGTAGTCGAGTAGCGACTTAACTAGTCGCTTCCTTTGCTGCCTGTATCAGATAGAGGCAGGAAAGTGGGGGGAACAGGAGTTGGTGCTGGAGGGGGAGGAAGGTTGACTTAAAAGCCAGCTCCCCCCAGCAACGTCTCTGCTGGGAAGCAGAGGAGGTAGAGGTCTAGCGGGGAACTGGTTACAATCTGGGAATCAGCTGATCCCTGGTTTGCACCTAGTCCCAGACACTGCGCCTCTGCGTTTTAAATACATTCAGAGCCACCAAGCTCTTAATGTTATGTCATACAAAGTATGCTGGATCTTTTATAGGGGAGAAGGCAGTATTCCTCATTTATTGAGAATACAACAGTAGCATATGCTTTTCAGTCCGTCCCCCCCACACATACACACACCAAGCACACAATCTCCCCAGTCGATGTTATAGTTACCAGTCCAGAGTCTGGATCATCTAGAGGAAAGACAGATTGAATGCAGAGAGGAGCCAGGTTCTGTTGGTTGCCAATGCTCTGTCCGATGCTCCTGGAGTTGGTGGCAAGACGAACCCTAAGTCCCATGGCAAAGCACTCCGCTCCTATAGTCCTCTTTTCTCTATTGAAGTCTATGGATTTCGCTGTGTCAGTTTGTGACCAGTTACTCCTTAATTGATGTTATCTTTTGATGTTATTTAAAAACGCCTCAGAGAGGGTCATCCCGTCCTGGATTGAGTTAATCAATTGTCTTTAGGGGTGCCTGCTCCACCATAGAGTTGTCAACCTGCTCCTCCATGGATACGCGCTGATGGTTCACTGGCATCGGTAAGTCTCTCACCCCTCCTCTCGACCATCTGGTTTTAACAACGGCCCTCACACCTTATCTTTTCCTGATGCATTCACTCCTCATTCACACAAACAGTCTGTTACCTAGACCTTCAAAGGTATACAAACAGCTGTGTTTTATACTGAGCAATACAAAAGCATTGTAAATTAAACCTTACTAAATCTTGTAATCAAAACGGTTCACATTGTGGCCTGGGCCTTCAACATTCCTCTAATCTTAACAACATAGACACAATACAAGATCCTGTTTTTTACTTACTAAACCTTAAAACAAATAAATGTATATTTAACTAAAGGGCCTAATGGTCTGTCTCTGCCTTAACATCAGTACCGACACAGATAGTCTGTCAGATACATTTCTACGAATGCCCCAGAAGGTCATAAAGAGGGTGACTGACAGGATGAAATTAAGTCATACGTTACTACATTATTAAACCTGAAATATAAAATCCCACTCTTACATTAATACATTTATAAAGCAGAGGCAAAGCAGGGTGTTTCAAGCATGATCCAGGATACCCGATTCCCAGCTCACATTCATTCCCCTACACTGTGTTCTGCTTTTTAAAAAGCAAAGGCATAGCACCTGGGACAGGGTGATCTGGGAATCAGCTGATTCCCAGCTTGAGCCCTGTCCCCCATTTACGTCTCTACCTTTTAAATGTATAAGAGCCTGGCAGCACTTAAGACATTTAAAATGCAGAGCTGCAGTGGGGTTACCTCCCGGTCCTGGTAGCTAACCCTGCTGCGGCTCTGCAGTTTTCCCCCTTACCGACTAATCGAGTAGTTGATGGCAATTCTACTTCTACATGACTACTGGATTAGCTGATTAAATGCAATTTAACATCCCTAATCCCCATCACTGGCCCCTTGCTGCTCACCCCATGGTCATTCTGCAGTATAACTGTCCCTTCTGCTAGACCTCTTCCTTTCCATTTTATGAGAAAATCAAATTCCATGAACATATAAACACACGCGGAGACAGACCTACAACTTTAGTAATCCAGGCATACACTTCAATAGAAATATGTTATACTTCACACACTATAAATATGCTTTATCAGATTGTGCTCAGCTATTTTGAGGTAAATCCTTGCTGTACTCAATTAATTTCAACAGATACACCCTGGATTTACACCGGGACAAAGACAGACAGAATTGGGCTCATGGAATGCATTTCTACAGCATATTTCATATATATGTAAGATGGAAAAAAGGACAATTGATTCCATTTCACCCCAGATCAAGAACACTGGATTATGGAACAAAAGTAAAGATACTGTCTAAAGATATAAATGTTAACTCATTTTTATTCTGAAACTTTTTAGAAAAACATAGAAGGGATTATAAATAACTGGTATTTATATTTAATGAGGATTTGGGGCACATTTAGTTATTATGCACAGTGAGGTTGGAATTCACTATCCAGGTCACCAGAAGTGAGCCTGGAAAGTTGTTAAAAATTTTATGTAAGAAAGTAATTGTAATTATGACTTTAGGCCTGGTTAACATACTGAGTACCTTCACCAGCAATTAAGACCCTGGGAAGTAACAGTATTCAGCACTTTGCTGAATGCTGGTCTTAATTTTTCAGTTGTTAGAACATTTTCAGCCATTTTTAATACATCATTGCTATATACCAAAAGGATTTTTGTTGGATTTCAGCATAAATTACCTACACTATTGTTTTAAAATATTACTAGTTTTCTACTCCGAAGGAAATAATCTAGTAGCTTGACTAGTGAGCAAATATTTGGCAAGAAATACTTTTTGTTAGTAATGAAACTGACAATTATGGTTTTCTCACACTATAATAATTGAATATATCTAATTGCCTCTTCCATTTAACTTTAATGCTAGGTTTCAAACTGGTGAATGGACAAGAAAGCAACATTAGAGAGATTATTCTACTGTTGCTTTCCCTCCTGTACAATGATTTGAACTCAAGCAATAAAGTTAAATGGAAAAGGCACTATACTAGATTTTCAATTACAGCGGAGGCAGGGAGCCACAATTATCCGTTTCATTACTGAAATACTCCTCATAGCTGCCCAGGCAAAATCCCTGCTGCTGCTGTTGTTCCTATTGCTCTGGCTGTGGTTTTTAAATTGAAGTGCCCTTGAAAACAGTTGAGGTTAAAAGTCACAAAATGCAATGAAAAAATGTGGGAAATCTATATTTTAAAAAATTGGGGAGAAAAGGACAAATACACAAAGATACACAGTTTCCTTCTTTTCTCTAGCTTAACAGGAAAGGAGTACTTACATTTTTATATTTTATATACATTATAGTGACAACCATACTGCAATTAGGCTGTCTATATATATTAAATATGAGCTGGATAGGTGCACATTTTAATAACGTGTGCAATTAGAATTTGGTTTATTCATCTACAGTTCTGGGCATTAGATGTCAACTAATTGCGAACAGTAAAACATGTTTTACCTTCCGCTCTCCCATTTTATTTTTGATGTTGTTTTTGCTACAAAATGTCAATAATAAATATAATTCTGGTGAATAACTCTGTTTTTATTCATAACAGAGTAATGTTATCCTGGCCAATTCACTTCAAATATACTAAAAATAAAATAAAAATAAAATCTATTTGCCCCGGACTTAACGTACCAGTTTTTGAGGGTGATATAACTTTTTCTGTGAATTTTTAGATGGAGTAGAGACAAAACTATGGCTTCTAATGAAAGCCCACTTGCAGTCTTAACTAAGACCATGTACAGCAACTACACTATACTACAGCCTAACTTGTGTCATTCAGGTATGTGAATAAACCACCTCCAAGTGACGTAAGTTACAGTATTCCTGTGCCAATGTAACCCACATACCTGCTGGAGGTAATGTACTGTCCCATCTGGTGGTACTGAGATCACTTACCAAGAGAATAAAGTATCTGTTCTATAGCCTTTTAGCTTATGTGGTAGAGGCTCCAAAAATCCCAAGTTCAGTTCTGCCTGTGGACGACCAGGGTCTATTGGCATTACACAAAGCTCTCCTGTCAGCAAAGTGTATCTTCACCTGACATGCCACAGTAGCATCAGTACAGCTGCGCCACTACAGTCCTGAACATGCAGATATTCACTTGGATTCACAGTTTCCAAGGAGAGAAGGGTCCATTGTGATTGTCTAATCTGACCTCCTGTAGAGCACAAGACATAGAATGTCATAAAATAATTCCTAGAATATATATCTTTTAGAAAAACATCCCATCTTGTCTTAAAAATTTCTAGTGATGGAGAATCCACCATGACCCTTTGTTAACTGCTGCAATTATTAATATGCTCACTGTTAAAAAGAATGGCTCAGGTTTGGGAATCACTCTCACATCCTTAGCCATGAAGACTGATCCTAACGATTCATTAGATTCTCTATAATAGCTGTATTGTCCTCGAGTGCTCTTTTAGCATCTCAATCTTCCAGTGAAGGAAGGAGTTTTGGGAGTGTAGGGGATTGAGCAGCTGTGCATTCTGGATGTAGCTTGCTTTTCATCCTTTTCCCTTGCACTATCAGGGAGTGAAGGGAAGTACTTGCATTCCATGCATGCTTTCTCTCCTGGCTGGTGAAAGGAACTTTCCCTGATAGTTCAGGGAATGGGATGAAAAGCAAGATATGTCTCCAAGAGCATGGCTGCTGCCCTTCTTACCCTCCTGAAACTCTGTTACCAGACACCCCATTGATTAAAAGACTTCCTGCTTCTTAAGTACTTACAATTTTTTTTTGTTATTACTTTTTCAGTCTTTGACTAGCTGTTCTTCACATTCTTTTTTGGCCTTTCTAATTATCTTTTTACATTTGCCAGAGTTTGTGCTATTTTCTCAATAGGGTTAAAAGTCCACTTTTTAAAAGATGTCTTTTTGCTCTTATGGTTTCTTTTACTCATAGAGTCATTATTAATCATAGAAGCTCTCTACTTGTACTGAAAAGAAGGGCCTTGAAAATTGTGATCATTTCATCTGACCTCTTGTATAACACAGGGCATAGAACCTCCTCAAAATAACTCCTATTTCCTTGTATACTATTTTATATTATTTCCTGTTTAACCAATTATATACTGAAACAATGAGGAGTCCTGTGGCATCTTAGGCTATGTGTACACAGCAACATTATTTCAGAATAACTGACATTCCGAAATAATAAAGATCACGTCTACACAGCAAGCCATTATTTCAAAATAATGGTGAGCTGCAAGACTTCTTTCTTTGACTTTCATTTCACAAAGAGTAAGGGAAGTCAAAGGAAGAGTGTTCTTCCTTCTACTTCCTGCTGTGTAGACTATGCCAAAAGATGAGTTAAGCTATTTCAACTTAAGCTACGCAATTGATGTATACCAATTGGTATACTTGATTAAGCTTAAGTTGTGTGGCCTAATTTAACATTAGCCCTGCTGTGTAGATGTACCCTCAGAGACTAACAGATTTATTAGGGATAAGCTTACATGTATAAGGATAATAGAAAACAAGAGGATATTATTTTCTGAGTCCCTGATTCCCATGATAAAATTCCCTTCATACTCTAAGTATGGCCTACATTCTGTGTTCCAGGATGAATACATTAATACTTAACCATATTAAAACATGTTGATTAGGCTCATAATAGCTTTCAGTTTTGTGAAATTGGGCTAACTACATAGATTCTATTTGTCAAGTTATGACAATTTGTATTTAAAGTCAGAATTAATTTTCAGTTCTGTGATCAGATCTTCTTTAAATGTCAAGATCAAGTCTAATATAGAATTCCCTCATGTTCAATGCAACATTTTTTGAGCTAGAAAATTGTCATCTATAATTTTAGGAAATTCAGAGGATGTTTGTACTGGCAGCATGGGATCTCTGCACCATATGCCACTCAAACTGAAATTCCTCCAAGATCACACTTTTTTTCCTCTAGATATTATAGACAAATTCTTAAAAAGATGGTCAGACCTAAAGGTCTATAGGAGAAATCAGCTACTACCTCACCTTGTGTTTTTTCTGTTAGGACATTGATCAACAAACTGTCATTATCGTTTTCTTCTGATCTGTCTGTCACTCAAACACGTAATGCCATTTTTCACATAGAGTGCTACTTCTGCTCCCCTTTGTCCTAAATAGTTTATAATCCTTGATTTTAACATTCCAGTCACATGCATCATCCCACCACATTTCAGAAATAACAATTAAATTGAATTTATGCTCATAAATAAGCATTTCCAATTCCTCTTTTTATTTACCTAGGTCTTAGCACTTCTATATAGGCATTTAAAGAAAGACTTCATTTCACATCCTTTTGTTCCTTAGGTAATTCATTTGTCATGAGTTTCACACCCTTCTAACTATTCTAGGCAATCTACTGCCATACTGTTGTCTAGAAAATGACTTCTTTCTCACACATACACAGAATGTGGTAGTGCATGATTCTACTTGCACTGAAGTCAATGGCCATAAATCTTGCACTGATATTAAAAATCAAAGTTTGGTCAGAACATCCTATATCCATAGAAAAATACTTCCACACAAATTATTAGTGACTTTGTGGTTAATTAATTGCACACAAGTTTTCAGGAGAGGACTAGATGTCAGAATGAATGGCAAATTACAATAGGATCATAAGAACAAGAAGGAAACAGGGATCTGATCACTGTTACCTGCCCTTGGAATCAGCCAAGGAATAAGCCCAGACAAAGCGTGAACTAGAGTAGCATCTAGGCTTGTTTATTGGTACAGATTTTTAATGGTATGGCAATACTCACACACATATCATATTCATGCTGGCAGTTTGGAGGCAGGCTGCAAGTGCAGCACGTTAGTTTTGATATCACAGGAGGCTGAGGATGGCTAGGCTACAGCTTCTCAGAGATCGGCTGCAAGGTGATGAGAGTTCCCAGAGTCCCTTCGGATTTGCAAGAGGGCTCTACTGCTTCCAGTCTGGTCCCAAGCTTGGTGTGCTATTAGATCTTTTCTGAAAAGAACACCTACCAGGCCACCTGTCACATCAATTTATGCATTTTGCAGGAGCCTTCTTCAAAGTCAGAAAAGGTAACATATGCTTTACTGCCTCATGATTGGTGGTTTCTCATTCACACTTCCTCATGCACTTCATATATTGACAGGTTACATATTCACAAGCATGAATTAAAATAATTCTATTAAAGCAATGTGATTTTAGCAATCATCTAACATTATTGGGGATTTCCACTACTCAGTGTAATAGGAAACTGATCAGACTGCAGCTAAAAGGGCAAATGACGCAGGGCAGGGGGGGAGGGGAGCGGTGTCTGGCTACAATCACCATTTTGTGTCTATAAACAAATGCAAGAACTATGAGTAATAAACAAGAAGGATTTAATGTTTTAGTCCACAGGCTAAATTAAATAATTGACACCAGAGACTTGGTGGAATACCTCTCCAGACTGGAATATTGAGATAGATGGGTATTACCTGTTCAAGAATAGAGATTGGATAAAAATGTAGGAATTGTTGCATTTTACCTCAAGAATATATAAACTTTTTCTGAGGTCTAGATAATTGAAAGTCCCCAGGTAAAGGTTAAAGTGGTAAAAATAGGGATGACATCATGGGGCAACTATAGACCACCACAGCAGGAAGAATCAGTGAATAAGGCATTTCTAAAACAAATAACAGAAATATTCAAAACAGAAGATCTGGTAAAAGTCTCAGAGGAGTAGTGTAAAGAAAGGTCCACATAGAGATTTTCTTCCTGTAAGTTTGGCAAGGGGTTTCAGAGGGTCGTATCTGGTAGTCATTCAGAAATTAAACCCCCAGACATAGGTTGAGAAAGCAATATGGCAAAATTCAGAATTCCCAATAATTTCTTGAAATGTATTGGGAAGAACTTTTTATTTCAGGGAACAGCCATTTTAGATTTGATTATGAAGAACAGGGAGGAATAGGTAGCATATCTGAAGGTTACTTTCATCAAAATTGCCTTTCACCCTGATAGATGAAGAAAAATGTTGGTCCTCTACTAAGTGTGGAAGGAGAGCTAATAACTGATGACATTAAAATGACTATTTTACTTTAGTCTTCACTAAAAATGTGACAAAATACTGAATACAATTAATATTAACAGCAAGGGGGAAGGAACATAAGCAAAAATTGAACAAGGTGTTAATATTTAGATATGTATTCAGGTTGGCAGATCCTAATAAAAGTGATCTTAGAGTACTCAGGGGAATGCTTTAAGCAGTCATGGAACTGTTAGCAATTAATGGGGAACTAGCTCAAACATGAATCATGCCAAACTAACCTAATTTCTTTTTTTGACAATGTTACCAGACTGCTGGGTAGGGAGAAGTAGTAAACATAGTATATCTTGATTTTAGTGAGGCTTTGATACAATCCTACATGATATTCTCAAAAGCAACCTAGTAAAATGTCATCTACATGATTTTATAATAAAGTAGATGCTCAGCCAGCTGTGCAGTTATCAATGGTTCACTTTCAAACTAGAAAAGTATATATAGTGGGGTACCATAAATATCAGTCCTGAGTCTGATACTATTCTATATTGTCAGTAGTATCTTGGATAATATAGCAGAGAGTATCCTTACAAAATTTGCAGATGGCAATAAACTGGGAAGGGTTTCAAGTACTTAAGAGGGTTGGAGTAGAATTCAGAATAAACTTGACAAGTTAGAAAATTGGTCTGAAATCAACAAGATAAAACTCAATTAAGGTAAGTGTGAAATACTACACCTAGAAAGTATTTCTAGTTTAGAGTTTAGAGGCTTCAGCCAAGCCTCACCCCAGTCCCAGTCCCAGGCCCCAGCCCAGGCCCCAACTTCTCATCCATTGGGTCATACTAAAACCAAAAGAACATATGAAAATGAATACTCAAGACATTTATTCATTAACAAGTAAGTCATTATATCAGTAACATGTATTTTAAAAATGTAACTTTAATCGTGAGTTTCCACCACAAGCAAAATTCTTCATTTTAGGAATACTTTTCTGAATTTGTTGTGTGCATACTTACTTATAATTTAAGAAAAATCTAATTTATATGCAACCTCACTGTTAAGGTTAAAGATTGCAAGCCCATTCAAATGCTCTTGTCCCATTGTAGAATGATAGTTCTTTACTTATTTTAACACCCTGAATGTGCATTCACCTGAAGTCAGTGATGCAGGGAGACAGACAAAAATACTTAATGCAATTGTGATATTAGGAAATACAGTCGACAGGTCAAGATAAACTATTTCTTGAAGGAGTTCTTTTGGCTTGCAATCTGATTTAAACGTCATGTAATATATGTGTTTCAGGAAGACGATCTTGGCACAGAGATCTCTTGAAATTTTGTTGTACTTTTGCTGAAACTGTTCAGCCATTGAATATATATCTTCATCATTTCAGCATCCTCTGAACTCCCAAAGGAATCCAAAAGGTGTAAGATCAGATTTGATGGAGTCAATAATAACAACAACAAAATTGACTCGATAGTGACTTTGTGCATCAGATTGAGATGTTAGGCTGTGATTGGTGGAAAAAACTCAGATGAAATGTCAATACCCTGTGTTACTGATTTGGACTCAGAAAGGATTACATCCCATTGATCACAAATGTTTTAAATATCTTTAAGAAGTGATTCAATGTTATACCTCTCCACATCTAATGTAACATTGCATGCTTCAATTACAAGATTAGATTCATGGATCATTTTTAGCAGCATCATCCACATGGACATTAAAATGCATTCAAATTTGGATGTATACTTCTGAATTGACTTAAGGTCTGTGTGAATCTCTGATGTGAGAGTAAGAGATTCAAGCTAACTTAAAGCCTCTCTCACAAAGTCCAAATGCTGTGCAATTGATTTAACACCATCAACTCGTGCTGATCATCTTGTTGTCGACATGCTTTGAAGGGAAACAGGCAGATGCTGTTTCAGAATCTCCCACTTTGAGGACTGCTACTAAAGAGGTTGTACAATTGCTGGATTGTTCCAGAACACATGATTGCATCATTGCATGATTCACTGCAATCCACACTGACAAGATTTAGTGTGTGGTTGCCGCAACTGAAGAAAATACAGTTTGTATTTTATTCAAGAAGGATTGCTTGTATTCCATTTTATTGCCCAAGCACATTAGATCCATTGTCATAGGCTTGGCCAATGCAGACTTGAAAATTTAATTTGAAGCCTTCCACAATTTCTAATACACAAGTAGCAATTTCTTTTCCATTTTTTTGGTGCAATTATCAACCAAAATGAATTGTTCTGCAGCTGAAACTTTTGAACTTTCTGCAATTTTAACATATCGAACAAAAGTCATCTGTTTTTTATGAGAAGAGTCTGGATTTTCATCAATAATAATTGAGAAGTATTTCACATGTCAAATCCCTTCAAGAATTGTTGTCTGCAAAAATATGCTATACAGCTCAATAAACTCGTTTTGTATTCTGGTAGACAGATAATGGATTTGCATGTGTTTTCTGCTCTCATGGCTCTTGAACACACTTATCATGGCCTGATAAATGTTGGTCATACTTGCTAAGAAGCCTCAGTATACCAAGAAAGTTTGTAGGGTCACTGATATGTTGACTGGAACCAAAGAAAGCCAAACCCCATTCAGAAAGAAAAAGAATGACATTCAATATGCACTCAAGGAAATTTTTCCATTTATCAGTTTCTGTGTTTATTTCAGTCAGGAATAAGTTTTCAATTGAACTGTCAGCTGGTGCTGCTCTACTAGCTGATTTCTATGTAACATAGTTATCTTTATGAGAAACTGAGAATTAATGCGCAGGTATTCAGTCTTTCAACTTCCTCCTTCCTCTATCGATGATCTAACTGGATGGATCAGTCAGTACTGATGCATTTGACCTATTACTGTTAAAAATGAAACAGGGAACACAGTACAGAGCCTGCTTTTCTATGCTCCCATAGAACCAGTCTCTTGTGTAAATCTCTCTATTTGAAAGAGTTTTTAACAGCAGACTAATGGGAAAAACATAATTTTTGGCATCTTTCGGTATATTACTTGGCATCTGAAAACAACTTGTGGTGGGAGAGGTCCAGGTTGGATATTAGGAAAAACTATATCACTAAGAGGGTGGCGAAGCACTGGAATGGGTTACCTAGGAAAGTAGTGGAGTCTCCATCCCTAGAGGTGTTTAAGTCTCGGCTTTACAAAGCCCTGGCCGGGTTGATTTAGTTGGTATAGTTAGTATATACAAAGACACATACGAAAAAAAAGAATATGAAAATCTCCTATGCAGAAATAACTATCTAATTTAAAGGTTAAACTCACCGTCAGAGCAAGCAAAATCACTTTAGAGTAACAGAATTAATTATAAATTCCAAACCCTCTAAACTATGCAAAGACTGTACACGGCATTTCATAATGTAGAATCACTGATCACAGAAGCTACTCCAGTCACGCTGAAAAGTGATATGTGACCCAAAAATTGGCAATGGTTTGAGGTCCTACAGTGATTTAAATCAATATTTTGTAGGTTTATGTAGCTTCTTTTCTTGTCTTGGTTTATAACTGCAAAGTGTATAATAAATGGAAATGACTTTGTAAAAAGATGTCAAAATTTGAGGCCCCTTTGTCTCCAGAGGCCCAGGACAAATAGCCCTCCTGGTCACCCCTCTGTTAAAGCCTTACCACATGTATCTTACCTGCTGAAACCTGTAATTTTGCCAAGACAGCTTTAAGCCACTTAATTAATTGTTCACAGTTTGTATGAATTATAATATAAATAATAATATAAAAAGATATATCAAGCCTCAATATTTTATGTATTTTCTAGAAAAAGTATTTCTGTTATATAGAATGTTACATACAGTGTTTATTCATAAATGTGTTATGGGAAACAGATTTTAAAATTTAACTGATGCCAATTACTTTTCTTTTTAGGATTTTATACTGAATAGGATGTATCAGATGAGCTCTGCTTGGAAGATAATTTAGCTAAAAAAGTGCACCTGTTATGAAGAACTGAAACACAAACAAAGCAGTACAGAAAACAAAACACAGGAGGGTTTCTGCTTCTGAACAACTCCCCTGTCACTATATTCCATTTTTTGTGCCCTTCACTGGCTGTTAATACAGTCATCTCATTTTATCACACAAACAAAAAGAACCTTCTTCATGGCTGTCTGCGGTATGCTCCGAAAAATACACAATGCCTGTGTGACCAGGTGTGCACAACAGGAAGGAGTTAAGAAGGAGCAGTCAGAATGATAACAATTTTGCCTTGATGAGTTCTTGTTATTTTAAGGCACACCTGCTCCAAGTCAGCAGGATTTCAGGAGAAAATCAGAAATGTGTTGGATATGTCCCAGGGCACATAAAAGATTGAATTCAATTCTGTCTCGCTGGTGTTTAGAAATTTACAGCAGTGCTGACTGGGTTAAATGCCTTGTCTGCATAACAGCAAAAGACACAGTGTTGGGTTTCCCAGTAAAATTACACAACAAAGAACAAGTATGCAAGACCCCTCCCACTTCTAGGCATTAACAGTGGGCCTGATGCAAAAAGGAAATGCAGAGACAGTTTTAAATGTTTATGTCAAGTGGTTCAATTATTGTATATCATGTGTGTGGTAAATGACAACTGTGAAAACTTACTTTTGAGAGCTTACTTTTGAGAGCTCAGATTTAATTTAATCATTTGCATTTAAATGCAACAACATTTGAACAATATAAAAAAGGGGTGGAAAATTAAGTGAAAATCCTGTTTCCATTTTATAGCAGTCACAAAAATTAATTAATTCTCTCTTGAAATAATTAGCACATAGATTTTATTATATCCAATATTAGGATAATTTTTAATCAAATCATTTCATAATTCTGCAAGCAAATTTGTTTGTGAAACATATTTTTGATCACCTTGGCCACAAGTTCTGTGCTGAACCACTAAGTATATGCCATAGAATCTCTCCCTACAAACTATTTTTAAAATTAAAGATGAGATTTTAATGTAATCACATGACCTCAGGAGTCAGGGCCCTAGGTATCAGTCTATGGTGCTTAGGCTTACACCTGCGGTGCTTGGGATACAATTTAATAAGTAATATTTCTGAGCAAAATGAAAAATACACATTTGCAAAGTTAAAAATAGCTTTGCTCGAGTATAATGCATGTTTGGAAATAAACTTATTGAAAGCTAATGTAACTCCTTTGTGCCCTCTCTACAGAAGACCTGAGCCTGCAACAACTCTCAATTGGGAGGTTGGGTTATTAGTGCAAGCTACAGAGAATGATGCATTTAGCTCTAAGGTTCCTCGTTCAATCTCTGATGGAGGCATTCACACTTATTCCTTAAAACTACATCCTGTTAACCTTACTTAAATTAGATGTCTCACTGAAGTCAAGGACCCTGATAACTTACAAGGCTCTCAGAGGGGTAGCCATGTTAGTATGCATCTACAAAAATAAAAAGGAGTCTCATGGCACCTTAAAAAGCTAACATTTATTTGGTCATAAAATTTTGTGAGTAATACCCATGTGGGTATGTCTCTGAAGAAGAGGGTTTCACCCATGAAAGCTTATGCCCAAATAAATCTGTTAGGGTATGTCTACACTACCCCGCTAGTTCGAACTAGCGGGGTAATGTAGGCATACCGCACTTGCAAATGAAGCCCGGGATTTGAATTTCCCGGGCTTCATTTGCATAAGCGGGGCTCCGCCATTTTTAAATCCCCGCTCGTTCGAACCCTGTGCCACGCGGCTACACGCGGCACGAACTAGGTAGTTCGAACTAGGCTTCCTTGTGGAATGAGGAGTAACGGTAGTTCGAACTAGGAAGCCTAGTTCGAACTACCTAGTTCGTGCCACATGTAGCCGTACAGCACAGGGTTCGAACGAGCAGGGATTTAAAAATGGCGGAGCCCTGCTTATGTAAATGAAGCCCAGGAAATTCAAATCCCGGGCTTCATTTGCAAGTGCGGTATGCCTACATTACCCTCCTAATTCGAACTAGGAGGGTAGTGTAGACATACCCTTAGTCTTTAAGGTGTGATAGGACTCCTTGTTGTTACAAGGCTCTGATACTGTAACCTTTTGTACGATCTTACTTGGTCGCAGGAGTTTTTATTAGCAGCTCTTGATGCAGGAGAGAATTCAAACAGGAGAAAAGTAGGGTTGGAAGGTATCTGATTTATGACCAGAATGCCTTATTAAAAAGGCATTTCAACTGGGCTGTTAAAAATTTGTTTGACATGAGCCCAGAGGGTTCCCCACCTGGCTCTGCATTGCTTCCCAGAAGCAATGACATGGGACGCCTACGTGGAGGGATGACCATAGGGGTAAATATGCATTGCCCCTGCACTGAGTTCTGGCTCCACAGATCGCATTACCCACAGCCAATGGTAGCTGTAGAGGACGTATCTGCATGGTGGAGGCAGCACACAAACCTGCCTGTCCATGCCTCCACCTAAGAGTCAAGGAACATGTTGACACTTGCAGAGAGATGCCTGAATTGAGTCATTGCCCAGAGCCTGCAGCAGGAAAACCCTCCTTATGCCTCAAACCCCTGACTGTGATCCCTCTCACACCCAAACTCCCTCCCAGAGCCTGCACCCCACACTCCCACTCATCTACCAAACCCTGCCCCAGCCCTGAGCTACCCCCATACCCTGGACCCTCCTTTTTTTCTGTCTCCACCTTGAAGCCCACTCCCCCATGTCACAGCCTGTATGTCCTCCCAAACCACAACCCCATGCCTCAATCCAGAACCTCCTCACATAGTCCAATCTTCTTATCCCCAGCCAAAGGCTTCTCTGCACATACCAAGCCCTCATCCCTAGCCCATCCCCAGTGCTTGCATCCCCAACTGATGCCCTCTTCCTCTCATGTACTCTAACTCTCAGGTCCATTCCATTGATAACGAACAAGCGAGTAAGGATGGTGGACAGCGAGCTACAGAGGAAGAGGAGATGCAATTAGCAGGGGTGGATCTGCAGAGAAGGGGCACGGCAGAGCCTGAGGCCTTGGGGAAGGAGTGAGATAAAAGTGTTCAATTTTGTGTAGTTCGAAATTTGTTGCAACCCTAGTGGGAAGTGGGAGAGGTGTTAGATGGTTTATAGTCAATTTTGTGCATCCTTGATCCTAGGTTGCTCTGTGGTCTGGAGAGGGTCTGGTTCAGATGTCCAGGCTGTGCAGAAGACAGCAGAACACCTCAGAATTTCTGCTGTGCTGTGTGCTACTTCTCTATCTCTTATAGGCTCATCTTATTCCAACACATTCTCTTACTCGCAGAATACACTGTATGTCAGGGTTTGCAAGATGATCCCTGTGAGTACTGTCTGCATCCCAAAACTCCACCTATGCCCCAACCCCTTGCCTCAGCCCCTCCCACATCCAAACTCCTTCCCAGAGCCTAAATTCCACACCCCAACCCTCATCTGCCTTTCTTACAAGGGAAAATCCTCACATGGCCAAAGCCAAAAATTTTAGGGCCCATTTACATCAGACTGTGTCCTTTACCAACTGTACAGGGACCAATGTAGGAGTGAGGCTCTCATCTCTATTCTTTATGGTTGCAAAAGCAAAGTATGAAAACACAACCACATCTATAAGTGATGTAAGTTTGAAATTACATTCTAAAGCAACAGTTCTGAGAGTTGAAAACTGTCCCATGCCTCTCAATGGAGTGTTAACATCAATACCCACCATCAACAGAGGACTGTGTGCGTGAAAGAGGAGGAGACAACTCCTGTAGAGCTGAAGTACATCACAACTGCTCTGCTGCTTCCCATGCCTCTCTAGAAAACAGAAAATCTCTGTTGGTACATTAGATAACCTAAAAGCAAAGAGATCCTTGCTGCCACACAAGAAGATGAAGGAAATGGGCTAGCCTGCACCTCTAGTAATACCAGGGAGTCCCTCAGCAACTGCAATTACAGTGGAATCATGGGCCTTGGACTATGGCATAGGGTTTGGGCCATAGTGCTGGAGTAACAGGGGCCCTCCTGTAATTTACTAAGGCCCTCATTCTGCATGGAGCTCTTACTAGATATATTTCTGCACTCTTTTGGGGGTCCTTGCAGACCTAAGTGAGCTAAAAAAAAGCAAGGTCTGTTCCAAAAATAAATACACAAAAATAAAATCTCTTTTCTAATATGGTGTAACTCTGATTACACAAGGATAGAGAAATACTATGGGCCAAATATATTTGTGAGTTACACAGAAGTAACTTAGGCCATGTCTATACCAGGAAACAATTTCAAAATTAGTAAATTTGACTTAACTGCCAATTTAACAAATTTGAAGAAGTGTGACCACACTATGGGGAAGCCTTGAAATTAGTTTGAGACATGCTCCATTACATGCTGCCTCAGGGAGCACTGGGGAGTGAGTAGTTTGAATTACTCTGGAGAGTGATTAGTTTGAATAACTCTGGGGAATGACTAGTTTGACACAGCAACAGTGGAGTGTCTACACTACAGTTATTTCAAAACAACTATTTTGGAATTAGCAGTACTGCTGATGAAAGCAGGAGTACAGATTTCGAATTCCACCATCCGTTATTTCAAAATAATCGGCTTAGTAGTTTGGACTCTCCGCTTATAAATTCAACATGGGGGGGGGCGTTATTTAGAAATAAAGTCGTACTGTATACTAAGGGTCAGAGAAGAAATAAATCCTATGAGTGACTATTTTGGTGCATAAGATGTAGCATAATCCATCAAATTCTCCTTTTAAAATATTTACCCACTCCTATTTCCCTCAGTTCATTGAAAGCTTCCGCCATACATGCTAGTGCAAAATTTGGCTCACACATAAAAAGAAAATGCAGTATTTGAACTTTACAGATAGTGAAAACAAATATAAAAAGTTAACTATGTACTGTATTGTGCATGTCCGTAAATTACCACTATACCACCATTTCCTTAATAAAGTAGCCAATATGGAAAATAAAATCTTAATTAAAACCAATGAAAAAGAAATGAACAGATGTCTCTTAATTTCTTCCAATAATGCTTTTAAAATTTTAAACAGTAAACTAATACACTTCTAAATTATCCCAATATTTTCCATACATTCAGCTCTCTGTTGGCCTGTGTAGCTACTGACTTTTATTTGTTTGGTTTTTTTTTTTACCCAATAGGACTCAAAATAGATTACCTGTCTCAAATTGCTAACAACAGGTGAGGATCTTAGCGATGATCAAGTTTTGATACAAAACATGGTATCTCAAACATATTTCATACACATAACACTTTATACAATTACCCTGATATTTTGAATGAAAAAAACTCTGAAAAATATTAGTGACAGGCATAAGGATTTTGCGTAAAATGGGGGTTTTGTACCAATAAAACCATCCACACTGCTTCTTTTTGTGCAAAAACCCCTTTCGCAAAAAGAAATGGCAGAAAATACACTAATGAGATTGTGACATCTGCTAATGAGTCCCTCATTAGCATATTTCTGCTGGAAGAACTGGCAGTGAAGATGTAGCCTTAGTATATTGCAGGATGCCTCAGCTCTGGTTGCCAGAAATAAAGGGGTACAAACAGGGAAGACACATTTGATTTAATAATTCCAAAAAGATAAACCTACCAGTTGTCAAGCCAGTCATTAAGGGGAGAGGTAGGCATATAACTCACGCTACTGGCAGTGTTTAAAGCTCTAGCCATCTCATTTTCAATCTCACAGTATCTGGTGCACTTCTTAAATCCCCTAAAAGCTGGAGTCAAGAGTGCTGCCAAAGGCTCCACAATCAGAATGCAAATAAAAGAAACCCAAATGTATCATTAAATAACCCCCCAGATGTTTTGAGGTTGAAAACACTTCAGTGTGACCACTTCACATTGCTTTGCTGCCCTCAGGTGTCAGTCCTGTGTTTTGCTGTGGCTTCAGCGGGATGCCTGCCAGCAACCGTCTCTGTAGAGCTCTCAGGCCTTTCAATCTCCCTGCTGAAACTGGTCCCCTCTGACCTCAGGCCATGATTCTTTCCTCTACTCTGGGCTTTATGAAGTTCTCTGCTGGATAGAAGTTGAACTAGTGTTAATAGTTGTGTGATTAGCCAGCAGGTTCAACAACAATATTTATTCAAGTTGGTAAAATGCCAATAATCTGCTTTATGATGTACACAAATGTATGAAGACAAGTATCTTTCCTCGTACATCTACACTGGCAGCTTCTTGTGTAAGAACTCTTTTGCAAAAACTCTTTCACAAGAGAATGTCTACACTACCATGTGTTTTTGCACAAAAGATGTGCTTTTGTGCAAGAGCATCCATGGCAATGTAGATGCTCTCTTGCACAAGAAAGCTCTGAGGGCCATTTTAACCATAGGGGCTTCTTGCGCAAGAAATTCATGTTGCCTGTCTACACTGGCATTTTCTGGAAGAGCTCATGAGCAAGAGGACTTCTTCCTGAGAGGGAGCGTCAGAATTCTCACTCGAGAAGCCCTGATTTTCTACCGTACAACATCAGTTTACTTGTGCAAGAATGCATGGCCAATGTAGACTGGTGGCATGTTTTTGCGCAAGAATGCGCCAGTGTAAACACAGCCAGAGAGTTTATAATCTAAGACCCGGATCTTGCAAAAACTGATCTACAAACTTACTTTATACACATACACATGAGTGCTGTTGACTTTGGTGGCATTCCTAATGCTCAAACTTATGAATGTATCGTTCTGCAATGCAAAGGTACCGTTCTGCAATGCAATCTGCTAATGCACATCCCATTGGGCTGCAGTGAAGTCAAAGGAAGCAGCTGGGTCACAGTACCTTCTAAAATTACACTAGATTTTTAGTAACTGAAATATGGATTTGGAAGCCCTTATAGATCTACAGGTCCAATGTACTTGAAGGGTCTGAAATAGTCCCTGAGAGGACCACTTCAGATATCAGCCACCTCAGAGTCACACTCTTTCTTTGGAGTTAGCCTCTGAACTTCACAGCCTCCTGGGACTGAATTTCAGGGACTTCAGCACCTCTGCTTCTTGTGAGGTCCCTACAGTAAGTCCACCTGAACTGGACACCGGACAGGACTTACAACCCCAAAAGCAATGTACCTTTCCCCCCAGCTTGCTTAAATTGGAGTAATGCACAGCCAGCATTGTAAAAACAGAAGGGTTTATTAGATGTCTGAAACACTGCATAGAAATTTTTTCGTTACAACAGAATGAAAAGTTACAACATAGTCCACCTGAGACAGTCCAGAGCTCTCTCTGACCCCTCTGTAGACTCAATCCAGATGCTTCTCCGACTTCCAGCAACCCACCTGGCTCCTCGTCAGTCCTCCGTCCTTGTTCCCAGGCAAATATTGCCACATTGAATGCCACCATAACTTTTTTTGGGCAGAAAACCAATGCCCACATAGCCAGGAGTCAGCCACATCTGGATTGGTGTAAAGAGTAAACAATTACACACACACCCCTTTCACACCTACGTAAACATGCAGCACAAAGGAAACTGAGGCACACCCACTATAAATCCAAAATATTATGAAAAATTCCTACTCTGTCACATCTCTTCTCCTTTCAAGCCACTGACCTGGGGTACTTTGAAGCCACCAGTGTTATGCATAGGTGCTGCAATGTCTTTTCTGTTTCCTAGCCAGTTGTCTTACCACACACTTTGAAGATTCCTTTAGCACCCTTCCTAATCTATCTCAATTGCAATTCATAATCCACAATTCACAGCAGTTTCATATCCTTCCTTAGGTCTGGTCTATTCAATGACACTCACAGGGTGCATGTGTGATGTTTTTGTGTGACCCCTTGCCTTTCTGACACCCCAAAATCTTTGTGATAGAAAATGGTCTGCGGCCTCTACTCTTCCACATCTGCCATAAACACAGGAGCTAGAGTTATCCCCCAGGACAGCCGATAAGACTACTGATTAGGGCCCTCATCTGAAATGGGAAAACTCAGGTTTTAGTCCCTGCTGATTTGGAGCAGGGATTAAAACATCAGTCTTCCAAGTTCAGGACCCCAATTTGAGAACTACAGTCTGTTCTGGGACGGTCTCTCTTTCTCGCAGTCTCTCAAACTCCCACTCTCCTGTCACTTGCACCCTGGTTTTGACAAGAAAAATTCCACCATTGACATGGGATCCCTTCCAGATGAAATTGTTAGGGTTGAGAGGTAGGCAGCTAGTTCTAGTGGCTGGAGCAGAAGTCAAGCCAAGGGTTAGAGGTCAATTACACAATAGGAGTCTTCAGTGTTTTGTTGTCTGTCTGAAGATGGAAATCCACTTGAACAAGCCCAGTCCTCCTTTGAGCCAAAGTTGACTGTCTCCTTTTTTCCTTAACTGAATGTACTTCTTATAGTAGTTGCTTGAGGCCAGGTTGCAAGGGAATCAGAAGTTAAATAACAAAGACAGGATCCAACATAGCAGCCAGCTAGAGCCCAGTTGTACATTCAACTTCCTGTGCCTCTCAGTGATCAATCAGAAATCCTGGTGTTTCTTCAAATAAGCCCAGTGAGCCCTCTACTCAGATGAGATAGTAGTGGAACACTGCACTGGAACAAGGAAGTAACAATTGACTACAAAACAGTTCTGAGACCATAGGGTGATGTCATTAACTTTCATCACAGCCAATATGTTTCTGCAGAACAGAAACAGCTCCTTTGATAGAAAAAAAAAGTCAACAATTTGTTTTTTCAATTAGCTCTAGTGGCAATAAAAATGGAGGGAACAGAGAGCTGAGAATATTAGGGGGCAGAAACAGATTAGACAAATTCATAAACATAATGCATGGATAATATTGTGATAGGTGCTTTGGAATGACAGGAAAAAAGTCACTACATTTCATTACCTAACAAATGTGGTACTGCAGGATGACTTCATCTGCTATTGGTGGTTTACTAACTGTTTATAGGCCTCATGCTTGAGAACAGTTGTTACAGCATGTACAAAAGCGACCCCACCCTGTGAGTCTCTCAGTTTGGCTCCTACACAAAAGTGGGTAGAGTTGGATCCCCGCAAAGTCCCTTCGCTCGGCATGCGAAGTTGGCAATAATGCCACTGACCCTCCCTTCTCTCTGTTCCAGAGGCGGGGTATGGGGGCCCAGATCCACCCACTCTCATGGGCCCCAGCCCAAGGCCCTAAGGACAGGCTCTAGTGGCATCGTATCCAGCTGGTGGGGTTACACCTGCAATGCACCAGCCCGCCAGCAAATCCTATGATGCCCTGCCATGGGCTGCTTCCTACTCTGCTGGTGTTGGTGCCGCAGAGCCTCCACACCACCACATCTGCCCTCTCTCACCTACCCCCTCCCTTGTGTCTTCCTTATCCCCTTTTAAGCCCCTACCTGGGTCACCTTCTTGTGACATCACCCATCGACCCTGGGGTTGAGGACATCACTTGATGTTTGACATAGCCTCAGCAGGTAGGGTTCCCCGGCAGCCAGCCCCCGTGCCAGTCAGCTGGGCAGTGGCCACAGAGCAGTGAGCACCAGTGGTCCATGCCTCCTGTCTCGCACCAAGGAGCGTGTGCGCGACCCTGGGGGGAGTGCGGGGCAAATCGGCCCCATCCGGATGGGCAGCTCCGACCCATCACACAGCATATAACTGGAAGTTATCTTTTACCCCAGTTTAAAAATCTGGTATTTTTCAGCTCTATTTGTCATACACTTTTGCAATGTTAATCTTCAAAAGAACTAGAAGGCCAATTTCAAATTTATGAATTTTGCGATTTAACTCAAATGATCAGACATGTTTTTTTAAAAGCAAAGATATATCAGAAAAAGCATTCTCTTCATTTATTTGACAACTGAAATTTAATTTTAATTATTTATAATACCTCATAATGCTCTTCAGTGTGCTTGGAGAAAATTATGAAATATGAGTGCCAGGAGACTTCAATCTGGCACTCTGCTATTAAATCTTTTCAGGGAAGTGAGAACAGAGAAGATTTTTTTTGGCACTAGGTTCATTTATGTTTCTTCATTTGGTCCAGCAGTATCACTATTAGCAGCAGGAGTGCTCCACATTACAAAAATATTTCCTGAATACTTATCTAATCAGGGAACAGAAATAATATATTTCATTTGACAAATCATAGCTACCCAAGAGCTTGAAGAGTGAATATTAAATATCAGATACATGCAATCAGCTCTTCATGAGCAATCCAGAGGGTTAAATAAATACATTCATTGAACATTTCCAGATATCAAGTTCAAGTAAAATACAAGCTGCTCATTATAGACTAATGATGCACTCCAGCAATCTGATTTGATATGACATACCGTTATGCACAAACCGAGTCCCTTTGAGGTCAGAGGGTCTCCAGCTAGGCTCAGGCATGTTTTTGTGCATCAGATTGCAGGATTGGGGCTTTAATTTAATGAATACTTTACTAGTTCCAGAGCTTCCTAATAAGTCTTAAAACTGAAAGTATTAGCAAAGATGTTTGGGGAAGTTTTCACACTGTGCCCCCAACTAGGTCAAGTTTTGTTCAGTTACAGCTGTGCTTCCCTATTAGGCAATATTCAATGTCTACTAAAACTCTTGGTTAGAAACTTTTTATTGGCTTTCAGATTTGTTTCCCTTCTAAATCATTCTTCAATCCAAGGAACCAGTCTCCCACACCTTTCAATATCTTTAGATATGATACTCCAGTAGAAAAAAATTGTCAAAGGCTTTCTCAATATATGTTTAAATTCCACTCCCCATTTGACTATCTGTAGCGATTCCCTAAAGAATTCCAGAAAGTGAGCAATGAATGACCTTCCTTTCCTGACTCGGAATTGGCTGTTCTTAATCAAGCTGGGCTTTTCAAAGTTTTGTTTCCTCATTTGATCTCCCAAAATAGTTTCTAAGACTTCTCCCATAGCTGAAGATAAAGGTAACCAGCAGAAATCTCCTGGTGTGCTCCTCAGGCTTATCTTCAATTAGTGCTTTATGTTGGTCATATTCTATATCTTCTGGATTCTTTCCTAACTGAGAACACCTGTAAAAATTCCTTTTAAAACTTCACCAATTTCTCTGACTCTTAAAGTATGTTTCTTTTCTAAAAAGTGACTATACAAAATTAACACTTTCTTACTTCAAAGAATCTGCTCCTTCGTTTGTCAGTTATCTCTGAAGATTTTAATGATAAAAAATAAGTGGCTCCCATTTTTCCTTCCTCTTCCCAATTTGCATTCTATGGTTGATGCAAGTGAGACAGTTGACTGGATTCACAGAAGAAGCATGCTTTAAAAGGTTCAAAAAAGGTTCAAATAAGTACTCACGTAGGATACTCATCTAAATCAAACCTCCATACATTCTGTAGTTGGATTAACATTATTTTCACTCCAACGTGTAAACTATTTCCTAATTAGCTATCTAAGATTGCTTCAACTAGTTTTCTTCATTTAATATATTTGTCAAAGGAATAAAAAAAAAATCTGGAAGTCCGAGTTCTGCGCTGCACTACAATGTTAGGTTGATTTAAACTATCTGGCTTTCACCTAGGTATACATGTGTGCTCTATAGTGGAGGACCCCTAATAGGTAGCTCTGTTTTTAAGCAATTTGCCCTGATTTGACTCTTTCAGTGGTGCCCAGCATGTCTTGTTTAAAACTTTTGAGGAGCAAAGGAAAGGCACTTAGCTTTCACTTTTCATTGTGACTACAAATACAGTACTTCTAGTCTGTTTTACCTGTTAGCTCCATAACAGAAAAACACCTAGAAAAGGAGGAGATAGGAAAGGACATAGCGGGATATGTTTGGTCAGATCCTGCTAGCTTGTGCTGCATCAGATTATAAGCACAGTATGCACATGATAGGTGAATATTTTAGACACTATAAAAAAGGAAAGAGAAGACAGGAAAATGGCCCAGGAATCTCAGCAATAAAAGCAGAAGCAGATACACCCAGAAATCATGGGGCTATTCCAGCAGCAAACAGGTCCTGAAAACATTTGTGACCTATAGCTTGAACAAACACAGACTTATTCATCTTTATAACTTCACAACATATGCTGCAGAATGCCTAATGCTACTGAAAGCACATTCTACTTGTTATTATTCGGGGAGACAGCATCCACAGGATCAGTGACAAACATAGTAATAATTATGTATTGCAAGGACTGAAGTGGATTAATAAACAATGTTATATTCATAAATGTACACTAAACACCACACAATTCCTAACAGTCCATGTTCAATTCTTCCAATAGCGCTTGCATTTGTGTGAACTCAGCAGACACCTCTGCTCTCCCCAATGGCAGCAATAGTTTCATCTCTTCATTCAACTGTTTCATGACTAATAAGCAAGCATTTAAATGTAGAAACAGGTGGCTCATCAATTCCACTTAGATCTAGCTGCAACAGTCACTGATCATAATGAAAATTGTTAGGTTAAAGAAAGACACATTTATGTAGGTAGGAATAGAAGTTATGTGAACACTGGATGCCATATTTAGGGGTAAGAGACAATAGAAAACATGTGTCATGGTTCAGTTTGCTTTATTTAGTCCCAGGCTTCAAGCCAGTGGCCATCAAATTCATACCACTCTGCAGCATGCAATGAATGTGAGATTACATAGTTAGAGACAGATACCAAGACAGATAATTAAAGCAAAGAAAAAATATTACTAATGTGAGTAGTGGTGCTGTCTTTTGTAGTCTATCACAAATAATCACACATGAATACATACACACACACACACACACACACACACACACAGCTCTTTATTTCTGCTCACTTCCTCTTATCAGTACTGTTGTCATGAAATTACTGCTTGCCTGTTCACCTCTGCAGCCAGGAATTCATGTGTATCTGAGAATGTAATGTGGTTGTCAAAATGACAACAATCTCAGGTTTGGTGTTTCAACACTGGAATGAAGAAACAGTAGAAAATGTGTGAAATATGTTCAAAAAGGAGCCTATTGGCTGTTAAAGTGAAAATCCCTTTGGACTTTTAAGGATATCAGGAAGAATAGCAGGGGGTCAGTAAGGAAGTAACATCTATGTTCCAAAGCTTGAGAGTAAACAGTAGTAACATAAGATAAAACATGTTCGCCTGGGTTTGATATTAAAGCATACAGAGAAGCATGGTTTGTATTTTGAAATAAAAGTAAGTTTGGCACTTAATACGAAGCAAGGGGCCAAGAGGCTTAACTGTGATCTTTTTTTAATCAGAAATACAGGGCCATAACCTCAACTGCTGTCAGTCAGTATAGCTGCACTGAAGTCAATGGAGCTCTGTCAATTACATCAGCTGAGGAAGTGATCAGCAGTGTTTATCTATTTCATTTACAGTTTTCACTGCTGTTCTTAAGTTTTTATTTCCTTAACTTGAGCAAAAGGTTGACTTTTGAGCAGAAGATTCTTGACCATATCTCCAAAAATAGTTGATCACACAGAATTCAGTCAATAAGTATTCCCAGACCATCTCCAAACTGTATAAACAAATTTCTACTGCAAAAATGCTTAACTGGGATCAAAGCATCCAACTGAAGAAACAGTTGTAAAGTAGGGAACACCAGATAGCCATTTAGTTATCAACACAACATGACTACACTGCTGTTATCTTGTTAGGAGGTCTCAATTCACCTGCTATAACTCTTCTGCCAACTGTGAACTGTAATCACAGAAACGGTCATTATAACCTTATTAGTGAAAATGATGATTTCTCTTCTGGGCCAATACAACGTTAGCTAAAATCAATTTTTGGCAGGTAGGGCGATGAAGGCTAATAAAAAGTGGATATGAGGAATGGACTGGAATAAAATTTAAAAAAAATAAACACTGCATAGTTTTCTACTTTCTTGGGGAAATGTAAAATTGGCAGTTATGAAAGTTATCCAGGACCTCAGTTGGATACATTACTTATTACTTTCAGCTCTACATCCATGGAAAGCCTGCTCTTGGATAATTCTCTGCCATCTTTTCTTCCCAGATATCACTGTGTATAGGAAGATGGAGAAGTGATACATATTGGACCAAATTCATCTCTGGTGTAACATCACGGCTTGGTCCAGCTCCCTTTCACAGAGGGGTGAATGTTCTCTAAGTGGCTAAATGCAGCAATTTGGAGTGAGACTAGTAAAATGGAATCTATGTCAGTTCCCTGAGAATAACAAGAGACTGCACCACTTCCTGTCTAGCACTATGAAGACAAGCACCAAGACAAGAGATGCTGCTATGTTTGTTACTGTAGTATAAGGTAATCAAGAGGGCCCATGGGACTTGCAGGCATGGTATTTTCTTCCTGGTTTTAGATTAGGAAACTCCATACCATAACAGGCCAGGTAAAAGAGTGGAGGAATGAAATATGAGGATGACACAAAAAGTGATATGAATTAACAAACACAGATTCATCAAAACCTACCTTTAATATTTTTCCAAAATGTTTCTTCTCTCCTTCACTGCTCATAGGATACCGCCATATCTTCTTCTCACCATGCATTGTACAGTTGCCCTTACCTCAATTATAAAGCATCTGACCTGTCATTCATATTTAAGTTTCTCTTTAATATGGAATAGTGCTCACTGAGAATAAAACTGATGTGAATATAAACTGTTGATTGTTACTTCTTTTCTGACTTACCTCAATCTACTTAATTATGTCAGTCTTTAGAGTGTGAGCTCTCTTTAAAAGTGTCTTTTTCAGTATTTGGGAAGGTCACATTTATGGAAGCTCCTGTTATGTGCTAACTAAAAAATTAACAAACAAATTAAAAAAATAATAACAAAAATAACAACACAGAGCAGCAGTAAGGAAAAGTGAAAGCTGAGTACTGCTACTTGAAGACCAGCCTTTAAAAACTGCTGTTTCTCTGGTTAACTTTTGTCACTGAAAAATGAGTTTGGTTACACCTGACAAAAACAGGTGTCCATATATTGACCCTTTGTCACACATTTTTATAACCAGTGTTACACACTGACATGTCTGAAGGTTGAACAGACTGTCTGACCCACTACTCCAGAGAAAACAATTGAGCTGTTCACAATGGGGATACCAACAGACCTTTTTCACTTTCAAGAACCATTCATGATCTTCTCTGCCCTTTAGCAGGGCTTCCCAGGTGCCAACTACATACAAACAACTGAATCCATGTTTGTTATCAGCGTGAGCTCCCAAAATTAAATGTCAGATTTATTCACTAGCAATATGTCTTTCTGATCTCACCATATGTACAGAGTATACAGGCTCTGTATATTTTTCCTCCATTTTAGCCATATTTTATCTCCCCCGCCCACGCACGTGTGCACACGGGAAACTAATAGCTACCTCTAATCCTTTTTGTTGGTCTAACTTTTTAGTAGCCAATTCGCCTTGTACTGCTCTTGATTTCATTATTACAAATCACACTAATTTCTGAAGGTCACTCATCCATCCTTCATCTCCCATGAGCAAAAATGTTTATGAAAGCTGCATTGCTGCCACCTCCACTCCACCGTGAATTTTCTGGGGATTAATAGAGATGACTATGTTCCCTGGATCAGATAAAGCCAGAACATTTTATAAGCACTACATTCATTCAGAGATTAAGCTTGTTTGTTTGTTTTTAATCAATTTCACCTTCTGAGGAATTGGCCTAGGTTTTGATCTAGTGAATGTTAATTTATAAGGAATTGGAAATTTCTGTTCTGTAGAATTTGTTGCCCAACAGTTCAGTGGACTTTGGTGTTTTGATCCTATAACCTTAAACTGACTGTCCTAAAGAAATTAACCTTTTAATGATTAATCAAGTATATCCAACAGAATCATGAAGAATCTTATTGATATATCAAGTGCTCAGTTTATTAAAGCATTCCCTTGCATACAAATGAAAACAGTAAATGGTTCCATGTCCAGAGATTACATGAAATCTTGTTCATAAACAAATTAAAATTTATGAGAACCATTGTTCATTGAACCATATCCCAAGATTTGTAGTATTTTACAGGCACCAGATGGAAATCCTTCCTGGAGGACACAATGAAGGAATTAACAATAAAGATATTACCTCTGACTGAAGCCAGTTCATCATAAAACTTGATATGTGCGAGCAACCACCCACCAGTGAAGGGAAGTTTGATTTTCATGTCACATAATCCCTTAAAATGAATGTGACATTCCAATATGTCTGTGGATTTATTATTATAGAATCATATTCTGTGGCTTGCGGTGATTTAAATTCCTGAATGTTTGGAAGTCAGACTTTGCCTTTACTGAATGTATTTTCAATCCTCATTCTCATTTACAATATTTCCTTTTGAATATTTCCTTGAATTCTTACACATGGCTAAATCATCCTTAAAGATTGTTTGCTCTGAATTTCTTCTCTGACACACATGCAATGTCTTTACTCACTTCGTATTCCCCAATGACAGGTTATATTGCATCTGTGTTTATCCCTTGACCTGAAGTTAAGGCATGCTTTTCTTTGTTATAAAACATCTTGTCTCTCAGACATTGTGCACTACTTCTCTGTTCTTTCTTGTGGATTAAGACACATATGCAACTTTATTACCTTCTTCTAGAACTATATACAAAAGTGAGACACTTATTTCTGATTTGCTTGGGTTTTTGGTGAAGATTTGATCCCATTGGGGTGAGGTGTTTTGGTTCCTAGTAGTAATAATCTAGGTTGTGTTGCACAGTGATGACAGTTCTCTGAAGTGACACCTGGAGCAAAAGTCCATGGCCATGGGAACCTGAGCCCCACCTGCTACACCAGGTTCCAATCCCAGTAAATCACAGTTCAGAATGACTGGATTATGTGGAAGATTCCCCTATCCTATTCCATGGGTGACTCCCTACAACTAGCTGCAATTCTTCTGCGGCTGTCACTGACTTGTATCCAAGTTCCCCCTGGAATCCTCTCCAGTCATGCTCCAGGGGGGTCTTTTCTCAGTCTTGGCTCATTGTTATCCAACATCCTTGGTTGGAGGGCTCATGGTGGCTGGGCAATGGGGCTTGCTGCCAGCTTCATAGGGCCTTAATGGCTTTTCAGGAAAGCCAGCAGCTCACAATTTTTCTTCTGTCCTCTCCATTACAATCATGCACAGCAGTGTTCACTGGGCATGGATTCCTGGGCCAAGAATTGCTCCTTACCCCTTACTTCTTAGGGTATGTCCACACTAACCCCATTGTTCAAACTAGGGAGGCTAATATAGGCATTTCAAGTTGCAAATGAAGCCCGGGATTTAAATATCCCGGGCTTTATTTGCATCTTCCCGTCCGGGCACCATTTTTAAATCCCCTTAGTCCGAACTAACTGCATGCAGCTACATGCGGCAGTCAAACATTAACGCAAACTAAGCCCTTAGTTCGAGTTAACTGTTACACCTTGTGGAAAGTTTGGGAGACTCATATAATCATAGAAGATTGGAGTTGGAAGAGATCTCAGGAGGTCATCTAGTCCAACACCCTTTTCAAAGGAGGACAATTATTGATGTATCATCACTGTTGCACAATTGCACTTAATCTGACCAAGTGTGTCATGCAAGGAATCAATGGAAAAGTTGTGATCCTACTCAGTATGATAATCCTATTTATATGCATGTAATACCTTTGTATCTACAGTTATGAAAATTAGCTGTTCATTTATCTCTCAAACGTGTTGTATTCCTGGACAACAAAACTCCAGTCAAATTTGCATCAATGCTACCCAGCAATTAAGCTACCACGAGGGGCCAGGCTTTGCAGAATTTTTGGCAGACATCTTGGGGTTGATATTCAGGTAGTCAAAGATGGCTGCCTTTACCTTGGCATACTATAATGCTTCTGTGTGGTCTAGGCTGCTTGTGTTGCACCCATCAAATAGAAGACTATCAGGATATCTAGCTGTACCAGTGGCTAGTTAAAAGTGACCAGAAAGTGACCAGAAAGGTCATCTCTTGGGTTCCATTTTCATAAGCCTGATTTACAACCAGGTAAATATGACTACTGAAGTACTAGATGCCCCTGGAGGGTGCAGTAGTGCCACCACTTGATGTAACAGGTATTCTTGCTGTGCACGGTGTTAGGCTACTAAATCCTGAACAATTGTTGCTGCAGTTGATAGGTTGCTTGCCATTGCTGCTGACCTGCAGTCTACTATAGTATCTGGCTTAGTTGCTGCAGTTTCTGAGGTGACTGTTTGTTGTTGGTTATCCAGCTTCCATTTTAGCTGATGTCCAGCTGATGTCCAGTAATCTTTAGAACTCAATACAGGACTATGTAGCACTTTAAAGACTAACAAGATGGTTTATTAGATGATGAGCTTTCGTGGGCCAGACCCACTTCCTCAGATCAAATAGTGGAAGAAAATTGTCACAACCATATATACCAAAGGATACAATTTAAAAAATGAACACATATGAAAAGGACAAATCAAATTTCAGAACAGAAGGGGGAAGGTAAATGTCTGTGAGCTAATGATATTAGAGATAATAATTGGGGAAGCTATCTTTGTAATGGGTAAGATAACTAGATCCTTTGTTCAGACTCAGGTGTAAAGTGTCAAATTTTAGCATGAATAACAGTTCAGAGGATTCTCTTTCAAGTGCAATCTTAAAAGGCTTTTGAAGCAGGATGCAGGTAATTAAGTCGTTGAGACAATGTCCTTTCTGGTTGAAATGGCAAGAAACTATTTTTTCTTTGTGATCCTGTCTAATATCTGTTTTGTGGGCATTGATCCTTTGGCGAAGTGTCTGAAACGTTTGTCCAATGTACATAGCAGACGGACACTTTCGGCACATGATAGCATACATTATATTTCTGGATGCGCAGGAATATGTGTTCTTGATCTTATAACTCACTTGGTTAGGTCCAATAATTGTATCAGCAGAGTGAATATGTGGATAAAGCTGGCAATGGGATTTGTTTCAAGGGAAGGTACCAGGATTGGTATTAGTGTGGTATGTCCTGTGGTTGTTGGTAAGAATCATCTTGAGGTTAGGTGGTTGTCTATAAGAGACTATGGGTCTGTCTCCCAGAGCCTCTTGGAGTGTAGTATCCTGTTCCAGTATGGGCTGCAGTTTATTAATAATGTGTTGGACAGGTTTAAGTTGGGGTCTGTAGGTGATGACAAATGGTGTTCTATTGTTGGTTTTCTTGGGTCTGTCTTGAAGTAGATGGTTTCTAGGTATTTGTCTGGCTCTTTCAATTTGCTTTTTTATTTTTCCAGGTGGGTAGTTGAGGTTTATAAATGCTTGGTAGAGATCCTGAAGTTTCTGGTCTCTGTCAGTGGGATTAGAGCAGATGCTGTTGTATCGAAGGGCTTGGCTATAGATGATGGATCGTATGGTGTGTTCTGGATGGGAGCAGGAAGCATGTAGGTAACTGTATGAGTCAGTGGGTTTTCTGTAGAGAGTGTTGTCTAATTTTCCATTGTTGATTTGTACTGTGGTGTCCAGGAAATGGATCTCTCATGTAGAATGGTCCAGGCTGAGGTTGGTGGTGAGGTGTAGGTTGTTGAAATCTCTGTGGAATGTCTCCAGTGTTTCTTGGCCATGCATCCAGATCATTTTACCTGACAAACTACTGTGCCAATCTGTGAGACACATAAAAATTGATAAATTTACCCAAAACAACTTTTCTATGACAAATAGCATATGATATAAATGTCTTAGTCCTTTTAAGAGTTATAAGAGATATTAGCTCTTCTTGGACATCCCATTTTTATCCCTACAATGTAAAATATATCCTGGCTTTTACATTTATGGGGTATAAAAAAGCTGTTGTTGGCATAGTACTTACTGTTTTTCAGGAAAAATTCTACACTTAGTATGAGATCATATGTGACATTCTCACCCTATTTTTAGAAACTCTTCAAGAGGCTGGCTTTTAACGAGCAGCTTAAAACTACCTACTCCAGCCCAGGTCTTCTTTCCAGAAGTCTATGCTTCTGTCTAGTTTCCCACCATCACCTTGCTGTAGTACTAGCCCCAAATGTTGAAAAGCCATTCTCATGTCTTTTCTATTTAACAAGCTACTATAAACCAGCTGAACTGAGTTAGAAGGGTTCAATTAGCATCTCTCTGAAGGGTTCCAATACTTGCTAACAAGATAGGTCATCTGAAAAAAAAATAGCACTTTGTTACAAGGGGAGAAGGAGGAACCAATAACAAATTGATCTCTTTCTTTTTTCAAAGTGTAGTTGCTTCCAAGCTTTTTAGGATTTGAAAGGATAGATGAAGTCCGAGTGAGCTGCAAGTGAGTGTGTTAATTAGCAGGCTAACTAGCAGATATGGTGGTCTAAATGTGTGGGATACAAATATTTACCATGTGGCTCTCTGTACATATGGATATCAGTTCCACATATATGTTAAAGTGATTGACATTAATATTATTCATTAATATTCAGTAGCTTGTACTGGCAGAAAGTAAATTCTGCAAAGGAGACTTCTGTCCAACAAAAATGATTAAAGTTTCCAAAATAAGATGTCATCTTCAAATGATGGATCATGAGAAAACAATAGTATATACACACACACACACCTTTTTTTTTTTTTTTTGTAATTGAAATATGGTCTAATGTCTCCATCTACAGACCTGCATACAAGAAAACAACCTTTTAAGTAGTAATATTTTCTTCTTCTGGTCACAATATTTGTAAAGTGCAGATGAATTTTTACTAAGACATTACTGATATGTAGACATGAATAAATAGATTTGCTTTCTTTTATTTGTAAATAAATATAAATTTTTCTATGGCAAGCTAAGGATCAGTATTGGAATACTCACACTCAGACACCTGGTACTGCATAAAAATAAATGATTTGGTACCTCCTTGTATATTGTCAGAAGACAAATAATCAATAATACTGTTCTTAGCATGGCAGTTTCCCTCAAAAGATGTAAAAGAACATCACAAAAATTAAGGAATTAGGCCTCTCAATTTCTCTTTCAGTTGAGTAAGTATTATCCCTATTTTGCACATTGGTAAACTGAGGTTTAGAAAGATTAAGTGTTGTGCTCAATCTCATATAGTGAGACTGTGGCAGTGAGAATCAGACTTCAGAAAGTCTGTGTTCAGTCCTCAAAGTAACTCTAGACCAACACTGACAGGTGATTGTGCAACTAGTTTTCAGAGCCTTCTGTTCATGGGGATTCCACAGACTCACTTGGAAGCCTATTCCAAAGCTTAATTACTGTTATAGTTAAAATGTTTCCTAATATCTAACCTAAATATTCCTTGCTTCAAAATAAGTCCATGATTTCTTGACCTACCTTCAATGGACATGGAGAACAATTGATATCTGTTCTTTTATACCAACCCTTTCCAAACTGTTTTCAGGTCTTCCTCCTCCCCTTTTAGTCTTCTTCTCCCAAGAATAAATATGCCAAGTTCTGTTACTATTTCCTCATAAGTCAGACTTTCTAAATTTCCTATTATTTTCTAAGTCTAGAGGAGATGACATCTTTGGGATGTGACAGGTGCTGACTAGAGTATGACAGTGTCTCCTCTGTTTTATATACAACCATCTTGTTAATACAATCCAGAATCATATTAGCCATTTTTTTGCCACAACGCGACACTGGCAATTGATGTTCAGATCCTTTTCAGTAGTACTATCACCTAGATAAATATTTTCAGTTTTGTAGTTGTGATTTTTATTCCTTAATGAAGTACTTTACCCTTGCTTTTACTGAAAGCCATCTTCATCAATAGAATTTTGCAGTCCTGCAGGTGGGGAAAAGGGGGAACAAAGGGCGCAATTGCCTCATGGCCTGGTGATTCAAAGGGTCCTGGGACTCCTAGATGCTGCCATTGCTTCTGCAGCAGCAGCTGAAGCCCTGAGTCTTTAAACAGCTGAGGGGCTATTTAAAGGCTGGGTGGGGGTTTCCAGTTCCATGGTTGGGGCATTACTTGGGGCTGGCTGCCTGACCCCCACCCCTTCTGCTCAAGGCCCCACATGCAACATGCCTGGGTTACAGGTGTGTGTAAAATTAAGCACCTGGGTTAGTATTTGCTAAATTGAGAGCTTAAATATCATTGTTCTTTCATTAAATGTAGTTGTAGGCATGTGGGTCCCAGCATATTAAACAAGGTTGGGGAGATAATATCTTGTATTGGATCAAGTTCAGTTCATATAGATCTACAGCAAAATATTTGTTTAAAAGGGGGTATGTGTGGCTAAATGTCATATCTGGACCAACAGAAACCCCATTTTCATTGACAATCACAATTGTTTTTGAATGATCTGGAGAAGCTTCCTTCTCCGGTAAGGAAACACTGCACCCCAATAATCAGCTCCCTCACAGACCGTGCGCAGTGCCTACAACAGCTAAAATCTTAGCTGATGTGGGAGGAGGAGGAGATAGCAAAGGGTGGAAAAGGGTGTGAAGCAAAGGAGAGAAATAGAGCCAGAGGCATGCGGGCTATACAAAGGACAGCAGGAACAGGATGTGGCACAGTTCATAGAAGCAGAGAGTGGCAGGGGCTGAAACTAAAGGACACAGGAACAAGAACTGGAAGGACAGCTATTAGCAGAAAGTTTGCAACTGCTAGAGCCAAGATTTCCAAGTCTCAACATTCCTCTGTTGTCTGGCAAATAGATATGAAACCCTCTAGGATGCACCTTGTTAATTATAATTTCCTGTTTACAATTATATTTTGAGACCTGTCTGTTAGACAGTTTTTAATTCACTAAATATATGTTTCTTAAACAAAGTCAAAAGCCTTACAAAAAACTAAAATTTCAATTGCACTACTGTATTTATCAAAAAAACTTCTGATCTCATTCGGGGTTAGATAGAGGTAATTTACAAGATTCCATGAAATCTTAATTATACCGCTTGTGTTTACATAGTATGACTAGATCTAGCTGAAAATTTTCTGACAAGTGTTTTCCATTAGAAAATACTGTTACAACAAAATCAAAATGTTTTCAGGGAACATTATTTCTTCTATTATGGTTAGTATATTCCCCCCGATCATCAGCCCTATAATCACTCTTCCCCCCAATCTCATACCATCAGAGCACTATGCCGGAGGAAGGGACAGTGCTGGTGGTTGAGGAGAATTGGGATAGGTGGAAGTAGCACTATTACATTTTTAAAGTGAAATGCTCCTTCTTTTCAGGAAAGTCTGAGGGTCAACATTTCATTGTGATCAGAATGAAATAAAATTGCAGAAATGTAGACTATGCCAATTGGACAGAAATGCCATTTTCTGGCTACCTCTAATTATGATAAATCTTTAATTATATGATCACATACTAATTTTTCCTGTATCGTTCAGTGTACAGGATGGTTGGTTCTTCATGAATGGGTAGTTAAGTATTCTTTTTTATTAATGTGGTGTCCCACGTTTTATTTACTTCATACAATCACTATATTGAGTATTTCACAAATATTATTTAATTCACCTTTGTAATACCTTTGTGAGGTGGTGAGATTATTATTACTATTTTACAGGTAGGAAACTAAGTACAAAATAAAGTTAAAATTGTCAAATGTCCAATACGTTGGTTATTCATAGTGAGATGCCTGAGGTGTGTTTTTTCCCCTGAGTATATAATATTTTTATAGAACTTTATATATTCTAAGCATAGCTACCACTGACTTTAGCTGCAGTTGTGAGCATGCAACATTTCTGCAAATCAGGGTCTAGGTGTATCAAGTTGGTCACCCAGAAAATGAGAAGCACACAATTAGTGTCCATGAGAATACTTTGGTTTAAGTGATTTGTCCTGCATCACATAGCTGAAGGAGGAATAAAACATACTTCTAGAGAGTGACATACTTAACTGTATTAACCATGAGACAACTCCTTCTTTTCCCTGCCTCATTCACGACATATTTTCTGACTTCTCCAAAAAAATGCGAAAGGATTTACAGGCAACAATGGAAAACATTGTAAAAAGTTTAATCATTCATATCTATATACACACACACACATATACATAAACACAGTCTGTATAATAAAATAAACACATGGCATTTCCTAACTTTTAAGTGATTGACTTTGCGACCTTAACATTCTTTTATCATAGGGCTTGCTGTTGGTGAGAGTCAGGACAAAATTCCTCTCTTTGCTTGTCTGTCTCTCTTACACTCACTCACACCAGTGTGAAGCATATTCAAATTCATATTTTTCTCTTTGTAGAGGTATGATAGAAAATATGAGCGACACTAATTTGCCTGTGTAGAGAATGAGGGACGTATGCGTATTTTCTTTAAAAAATAACATATGTTCCTCAAGTTACCTGTTTGATATTAATTTATCTGATGACAGCCCTCATTGATTTAACTGCAGGTAAACAGAGAAACCCCCAAAAATGAAATAACAGCCAAGATGGAATCTCCTTCACTCTAGGTATTCAAAGAAACATTAGCTAGACCTCTGCCTTGGAGAGATTAGAACTACAAATCCTGCACCTTGGCAAGGGGTTGAATTAGATAATCCCTGCAGTTCCTTCCATATCTGTGGTTCTATGATTCTAGATCAACAATATGACAAATACTCAACACAAATAGTAGGTGTGTAGCCATGAAAAGACAAGCCTGCAGTTCCAAACCCTGTTGATATGGATATTTTCCAAGGCCGAGAAAAGAGAGATCAAAGGGAATGTTAAAACAGGGTCTACGAAAAGGTGATACTATAGTGAGTGGGCAGAGAGTCTTGAGAGTGCCAGTGAAAAGCTGACAGGCTGATAAAGTCATACATAGTGAAGGTAGTAGAAACTGCAGAAAATTAAGTTTGTTTTTCTCTGCCCAGGGATGGAATTAATTGAACTAGGAAGAACTTTCATGGATTTAAGTAATACCCAAATGTACAGGCCATTCATTGTGTTAACCCATTTTCCTAAATGCTTTGTATCTTTAAAGAAAGAAAAATATAATGCTTTATTTCGAAGACATTTTCTGTGCTACTGCAAACATATACTATCATAGGCTCCTGAAGGAAACTCATGCAGATGCTAGAAACAAGTCAGGCCTATGTCATTAACATGACTAGGTCAGAGCCGAGAGATGCATTCGGAGAGTGGATGAACCATTTGGTTCCACCCAAAGTAAGATGCATAAGAACATAACATAAGAACATAAGAATGGCCATAATGGGTTAGACTAAAGGTCCATCTAGCCCAGTATCCTGTCTGCCAACAGTGGCCAGTGCCAGGTGCCCCACAGGGGGTGGACCAAAGAAAATGATCAAGCGATTTGTCTCCTGCCATCCATCTCCAGCCTTTGACAGAGGCCAGGGGCACCATTCTTTACCCTCTGGCTAATAGCCATTTATGGACCTAACCTCCATGAATTTATCTTTTTTAAACTCTGTTATAGTCCTAGCCTTCACAGTCTCCTCTGGCAAGGAGTTCCACAGATTGACTGTGCGCTGTGTAAAGAACTTTCTTTTATTAGTTTTAAACCTGCTATACATTAATTTTATTTGGTGTCCTCTACTTCTTATATTATGGGAACAAGTAAATAACTTTTCTTTATTCACCCTCTCCACACCACTCATGATTTTATATACCTCTATAATATTCCCCCATACATCTCCTCTTTTCTAAACTAAAAAGTCCCAGTCTCTTTAGACTCTTCTTATATGGGACCCATTCCAAACCCCTAATCATTTTAGTTGCCCTTTTCTGAACCTTTTCTAATGTTTTTGAGATGAGAAGGCCACATCTGTATGCAGTACTCAAGATGTGAGCATACTATAGTTTTATATAGGGAAAGTAAGATATTCTTTATCTTATTTTCTATCCCTTTTTTAATAATTCCTAGCATCCTGTTTGCTTTTTTGACTGCCACTGTATACAGCTTGGTCTTCAGAGAACTATCCACAATAACTCCAAGATCTCTTTCCTGATTAGTTGTAGCTAAATTAGCTCCCATCATATTGTATGTATAGTTGGAGTTATTTTTTTCCAATATGCATCGCTTTATATTTATCCACATTACATTTCATTTGCCATTTTGTTGCTCAAGCACTCAGTTTGGTGAGATCTTTCTGAAGTCCTTCACAGTCTGCTTTGGTTTTGACTATCTTGAACAGTTTAGTATCATCCGTAAACTTTGCCACCTCGCTGTTTACCCCTTTCTCTAGATCATTTCTGAATAAGCTGAATAGGATTGGTCCTAGAACTGACCCTTGGAGAACACCTAGTTATACCTCTCCATTCTGAAAATTTACCATTTATTCCTACCCTTTCTTTCCTGTCTTTAAACCAGTTCTCAATCCATGAAAGGATCTTCTCTCTTATCCCATGGCCATGTAATTTACACAAGAGCCTTTGGTGAAGGACCTTGTCAAAGGCTTTCTGGAAATCTAACTATACTATATCTACTGGATCCCCCTTGTCCACATGTTTGTTAACCCCTTCAAAGATCTCTAATAGATAGCAAGACATGATTTCCCTTTACAGAAACCATGTTGATTTTGCCCAACGAAATATGTTCTTCTATGTGTCTGACAATTTTATTCTTTACTATCGTTTCAACTAATTTGCCTGGTACTGACGTTAGACTTATCGGTCTGTAATTGCCAGGGTTGCCTCAAGAGCCCTTGTCTTGCAGTCCTTGGGTACAGAAGCTGATTTAAAGGATAGGTTACAAACCATAGTTAATAGTTCCGCAACTTCACATTTGAGTTCTTTCAGAACCCTTGGATAAATGCCATCCGGTCCCGGTGATTTATTACTGTTAAGTTTTTCTATTTGTTCCAAAACCTCTTCTAATGATACGTCATCCGGGACAGTTCCTCAGATTCCTTACCCACAAAGGACAGGCAGTCTGGCCTGTCACTCAAGGGATGAATTTGAAGGGGAGGACTATAAGGTGCAATTCATCCTGTAGCTGTGACAATCTTCATAATAATTAGACAATTGACTTGAAAATCCTCTCAAGTCAGTTTTTTACAGTAATCCTATTTAATTTGTGTTAACTGGGTTTCTCCTTTCTTTCGCCGGTGTACATGAAAGAATTATGCCTCATGCGTCCACTTTTTTCACATAGTTGGGGGTAGCAAGACAAATGACTGTTGAAGCTCCATGGTTGAGGAAGAGAAATAACTTGGTAACTTTGTTTCTTGAATAAGACTATAAAATATTTATGTCGATATTCAAATAAAGATGTCTGCTAAAATGACAAAGAACAAATTTATCAGAAGAGAAATAGCAATGTCTGGGAAGTAATATGTAAAAGAATTCAGTTTAGCTAGATCTACCCAAGGTTGTTCAAAGTTAAATTTCAGTGCTGAAACCAAAGTAAGAGTTGCTTTTTATTCACTTTAATATTTTTTATAGGGAGAAAAAAGGCAGCAACAAAAAGCCGCAAGAACTGACTTTCTAGATCACTTTGAAACACACAAACACACATACTAAAGTAGTCCTACCCTTGGGAACAGACAATAATAATCTGCAATGTATTGGGAATATTTTGATATAAAAGTTTCTGGATGTGGACTTATCCTGGGGAATTACAATACTTTTCAACACAACCTCTCAAAAATATTTTTGACCATGACAAAGGTGGTGTGCTGTTGATGATGCAACTATATCCACATGAGAAACTTATGAATGAGAGACTGGGTTAATTGACATGACAGGCATATAATCAACTAGAAGTGCTTATCTTTTTTCTGACACTGTTTGTTGGTTGGCTGAATTATTTGATTCCTTTGTTCTAATTTGGCTGTATATCAGTAGCATTGCTTGGCACACTGAGATTTATAGTATTTTATGGCTTTGTGAAGATAATCGTTGCAATTAAAATTCTATCCTAGGTCATCTTAATGTAACAGGAGTTCAACTGAAGCTAGATATTAAAAAAAAAAAAGGTGAAAGCTAATATGAAAAATGTATATTCTCATTTGAGTTGCCAGACGGACAACTCTGAAGACTAATTCCGTTACTTGACATGGCACCAGAAACAACACTACATGATTTCCTTCTCTTCCCCCTCAATGTGCCACTATTAGGCTATGTCTAGACTGCAGGCTTCTTTCAAAAGAGGCTCTTTCGAAAGCATCTTTCGAAAGAGCCTCTTTCGAAAGATCGCGTCTAGACTGCAGGCGGATCTTTCGAAAGAGAAATCCGCTTTTTCGAAAGAGAGCACCCAGCGAGTCTGGATGCTCTCTTTCGAAGACGGCCTCTTTACATTGAAGAACGCCTTCTTTCGAAAGAGGAACTTTCGAAAGAAGGCGTTCTTCCTCGTAAATTGAGGTTTACCGCCATCAAAAGAAAAGCCGCGTTCTTTCGAAATAATTTCGAAAGAACGCGGCTTGAGTCTGGACGCAGGGGAAGTTTTTTCGGGAAAAGGCTACTTTTCCCGAAAAAACCCCTGAGTCTGGACACGGCCTTATGGCCTGAGGTGACCAGCACCAGAGTTGAGAAGATAGATCTGTTCTATATTTTTTCAATTCTCTATCATTGAAACTGCCAAGAATCGTTCCACAGGTCTGTGTGGTTTTTTGCTACATTGAATCTTTTCCAATATAAAGTGAACTGGCACCTCCTTCTTATTTCAGAGATGAAGCATCCTTCAGAGGCGGACCATAGACAGAGGCGCAGCGATTCAAAGGGGCTTGGTGCTCCTAGGCACTGCTGCCCCTACTGCGGCAGTGGTGGTGGCCAGACTCCTGGGTCCTCTAAATCACTGCCAGAGTGCCACGATGCACACTCCATGCAGTTCCTAACACTGGGTTGATGGGTGTGGGGCGCAGCATGGTGCACTCTAAGCAGTGGGGAGACCCTGTTCCATCTGCTCAAGGACCTGTCCGCCCTCCTTGCCTAGGACCACATGCAGGCTGTCATCTCCCCTGTTCAGAGGTTAATAACTTAAGTCACTCTTAAAATGAGCTAGATTACAATCAATAAACTACAATAAAGCTATTGGCCCATACCATGAGTACCTAGCAAAAGACAGAGGAGGTACTGCAAATGAACTGCAAAAGCTATCTATCTTTGCGCTCCCCCAGTCATGGGTCTATCTGCACCAGCTGAATCCTTCAGTAAAATGTAGCTATTTTATCAAATCATATTTTGAATTACTTCAAGGTAAAGTGAAATATTTCAGATACAAGGTCAGCAGCAGCTTTAAAATTAAGCAGCAAAGTAACTGGTCAAAGAGACTGCTCCCTAGAGGCAATATACTTTTGAAAATAAACATTTTATTTCCTCTCAGTCTTCAAGAACTTGGATTAATGCCAAAATATAAACTTTTGGACAACAAGAAAGAAACATTCAGTAATTTATGACTGAAATTGAATAAAATGACAGCTGTAGTGATCATCCCACCAGGTTCAGCAATATACTCAAGGCATCCTTCAAAGTGACAGGTTTCTTTTGGAACGTTTCTTTGGTTTCTTTCTCTTTTCACTCTGGAGCTATGAACTATGCCAGGTTTGAAAAGGATGCAATTTTTTTTGAGAATAACATTTCAGATTGATTCCATTATGTCACAAACACACTTAGGGTTAATTTGAGCTAGGAATCAGTCAGGTTATTTTACACAGAACTCAATAGCTCTAATTGCAACATTTATCATGCAAAAGTTGGAGCTGCCAGCAAGGTGTTGACATTAAGAGAATACACAGCTTCCCCATTAGGATTTTATTATCCAACATCATGGAACACCTGCCACACAGTGGTCATTGTCACCATAAGCCTCTCAGAGCAACATAATTAGAAGTTTGCTAAGGGCAAAGAGTGAAATTTCCTTGTATTTGCAGATTTATTGTACAGTACAAGTGCTGTACTAAACCTTTATGAAAGCTTGTCAACAGAAAAACTATTGTAAATCATGTGGGTTTAAAACCATACCAAGCCCTAAAATCATAGTTATTATGTTAAGTAGCACACTTTCAAAGGCATGCATTAAAGAGAACAAGGGAAATGGAAAAATCAACTGGGGATGTTCAATGTGCATTGTAAATAAGCTGAAGCTTGCTAATCATCAGGTAATAATGCAATATTGTGTTGTTACTTCTGTAATTCTTATGATCTCAGATTCTTTACATATGAACCTGAGAAGAATGTGTCAGATTCCCATTTGTACTGCACTTAAAAGAATCTATCATGATGCTTGATTCTGCAACCCTTATGTGTTTTAAGTCAAATGAATGGCCTAGCTGAAATATAGGGGGTTACTCATCTGCTAAGTGTTGCACTGTATTGTAAGAGTTGCAGTAAGTAGCAAAAGTTATAGCATCTTCTTTGGACGTGTCTGATAAAAACTTTGAAGGGTTTTGAAGACATCCTGAACCTGGAAAATGGATATGTTACAAATTAGATAAGAAAACTAAAAATGCAATAATTTGTTAGTATTATTACAATTGCATTTAATTCATAGTGAATTTCGTGTGTGTGTGTTATATTGAAGTTTTTTTGTACATTCTTTTAGTTTTCATTTCTGATTAAATGAAGCTGATGAGATATTCCACTCATAAAAAAAGTTCAACAAAATTATCAATGCAACAGTGAAGACCAAACAAAAAAAATCGAATGATCTTAGAATAAAAACGTATGGACTCTCAGATTTACTATGACACCTGCTTCATTTAAGATGTTATGTAGTTGAATATAAAGGCTGAACAGGGACCCACATTTATGTTTGTTCCTCTCACTGCACTTAATTTTTTTTACATAAAAATATATAAAGTTTTACATGAGAAGTCTGAGTTTGGTTTTGCTCAGCAGTTTGAGATAAATAAAACAATTGAGAAAGTACTTATCTGCCAAACTGAAGGAGACCAGAAGTATGTTTTTGAAACAAGTGTATCAATTAGTGTTGAAAATATTTCATTTTGGTTAGGGAGCGGGATGAGCTCAGATTAAATATCTTATTCCTAAGCAACAGTGTGGGTGTGCCACATATAGATTTAGGTATGGAACCAAATGTTTATGGTTAAAGTCCATCTTAAGGGGAGGTGGTTCTTGGATTGAAATCTGAACTTCTCACTTTGGGGGTGTTTTGAACCCAGAAGCATATTTCACAGTTTACCCTCAGTTCTATTTTTATGTAGTCTTAAAAATAATGGGAAATGGGAATGTTGTTCTATTGTTATAAATGACTAGAGTATTTATTTCATGTCTCTAAAATCACACGGCAAATTTTCTAGATATATTCAGCATGGCCTTAGGGAGTGGTGGTCAACATAATAAATCAAATTATTGTAAAGTTTGTGCTCCCTGTTCTATAGAAAAATGTTTTGGAAATGTAAAAAATAAAAATTAGAAGAGTTTTATATCAATTTTCTTTATTCTCATATAAGTTTCAAGCCTTTGAAGAAAGAAAGATTCAGTTTCACATTAAGCAGTTTTGCAAAACAAGGGGGTTTGTTTCATTAAAAAAATTCAGTCAACACACATATATAGGAATTGGATAGTAAATGTCAGTGATTCAATGAACATGAATCCTCAAATACTCAAACATTTCTTAAGAAAGGCATTTCTATAAGCAGTTGGAATGCTTCACAAATGCTTATGAAATCTCTTAAACTTTGACTCAGATATCCTGTATAATATTTTATAACTATATTTGCTTGTGAACTCCAGCACTAAATGCCACGTAGTGCATTCTTAACAAGTATTCTAAATCAGTAACAACAATTAGTGATAGATATAATACTCTCCAATCTGTTTGCATGTTTCTGTTCACACTAGATTTTTATGCTTGTTTTTCTGTTCCCCGAAGTGTAATGAAGAACCATCACTTTTCTCCAGACACTCAGGGAAAATGGTCAAAAACTCTTAGAAATTAAATTGGATGTAAGTGCTTAGTATCTTTAGGCTCCAGTTATATACTTCACCCAGGCAGAATGAACCCTGAAGCTTGATCGACCTCAGTTACAGAAATAAAGTATTGCAAGTTTATTGCAGGATTGAGGCCCATGCATATTTACAAGGAAGGGTAGAGTGTTCCTTTTTCTTAAGACAATAGTTATATCTTCCTTTTCACATTTCACTCAAAGCCAAACATGAACAGCAGATCTGCTTTCTGTCTGGTTGTAAGGACATACAACAGGTACAAAAGTTGACTATGTCCATATTTTCTGTCGTTAACAAAAGTCACGCCTTTTGTATTTGATGGCTTCATAAAGTCTCCCTTTCTGTTTCAGCCTTTAGCATCTACAGCATCATATCTCACCTGGAAGAAAGTCATTCTGCATTATGTTTCTAAGAGAAAACATATATTCCATGCTGGAAAAGCTAGAGAAAATGATAATTTTTTGCTTAGGGAAAAGAGATCTTAGTATTCTAAGCAGAAAAGTCTGTTAGCTGACAGAAATGGCAAAATGTTATCCAGGAATGACTTCAGGGATGCTCACAAATATATTTTTGCATGTGAAAACCTTCATAGAGAAAACTGGCAGTTGCATACTGTTCTATGCAGCAGCTACCATCTGGAGCCGCTTTTGAATTCTCACTCTATGAATCATCCACTAAGAGGTGTCATTGAAGCAATGAGGTCAGTGCTTCCATCCCCACCAGGACAGTGACCCTGTCTTCTGTCTGACACACCAAGCTTTTTTGGCACAAGGCCTGGAATGCTCAAAAGTCCAACTTGCCTTGGGTTTTTGTCCACCAGCGTATTGCACAGATGCTGCTGCATTGGTCTGGCTAATTAAACACACATTTTTCAAGCAAAATAACTTGGAACAGTGATATCAAATTAACCCTGACATGAACAATAATGTGGAATTTACCTCAGCAAAATAAGTGCATTAGCAGATAATGAAGCTTTATTTTGTTTCAGTTTATAGGGGTTTCATTTTTTCGAATCAGAATAAAAAATGGACTAAGTAATGCTAGACCCCATTTATTTGGAAAGATATATATTACCATTTAAAATAGTCTTCTAGTTTAATACTAAATTGTCCCTATAATAGCTTTGATTTAGTTTTAAAGGATGCTTTGAATTTGCTTAGTCTTTATAGAATTGTTTTAAAGGTTAAAGCAAAATTGCAGAAACAATTTCAATATTTCTAGCAAAGTATCTCTTTTGTTTGACTATGTTTCTACTGGAAAAGTTCTTGAACCTTCCTGCCTATCGAATAATTAAAAACTCCATGAATATATATGAACATAAGAGAGAGAATATGGAAATAAGGTCAAAGAAAGATATTAGATGTAGAAAGCCTTAAATTTAATTTAAGCATATCTGAAAATTAATAATAATAATCGTTCACATATAGTAAGGTATAATTTAAAATAATAATAATAATATGAAAAAGGACTTTCTGAAAATATAGGAATTACTGACTACAAAATTGTATATATTTTTAGTTGAATGTTTATCTATTTTTTGAAGATGCTTCCAAAAATAATGTGTGCTATGTTTCTTTTCTCTGCAGGTTCTTATTCCTAACCAGTATTAGAGCTGCCTGGAAGATGATGATTCTGTTTTATGGCCATTTTTGAGATTTAAAGATTTGTGTTTGTTCTTCATTGGACTAAAAAAAATGATTTTTTTGTGGGAAAGTTTAATTGTGAGTGGGTGTTCTCTCCCCCCCCCCCCCCCCCCCCCCACCACAATCCCCAAAAATTCTAAGAAAAGGTTAGTGGAAACTGATACAACTACATGAAATATTTAAGTTTCAACAAATCAACTTGTGTAGCAAAAAAAGTGCTCCCCCTTTCTACCCTTCACCATGGTATGTGTGAATGCAAAGATATTCAGATTATCAGCTGCAGTATCTTGCCCACAGTAGTGTTTAGGGTTGCCAGGTGTCTGGTTTTGAACCAGTCCAGTATTTGAGCTTTTTGTTCGGGAAACAAATTGAGAAACTATAAATGATAAAATATAAATGTCCAGTATTTTCTAAATAAGATGTAATGTAGATTGTGATCTAATGTCAAGTGTGTCTGGAACTTTTATTAAAACCATCTGGAAACCCTAGTAGTGTTCAATGTTATCCATTTACTACAGTGGGCACTAGATAGGTCCTCTAAGGGAGGAATGGTTTTTCCTCACCCTTCTAGTTGATCAAATTATATCCTGAAGAAAGAGATGTTATAAAACCTTTTCACTAGAAGTATTATTGGTAAAGTTAGACAAATACTTAAAAAATCAGGCTAGAACATTTGCCTTCAGAAAACATTTTCATATGTCACATTTACTCCTACTCTATATGTTCCACAGTGTATTGCTTGTCAGTGTCTATGAATCTGTTCATTATGAACCACTAGAAGATTTACCCATTATTGCTTGGGTCCTTAACTAAGGGTTTTGGGGTTTTTTCTGTTTAAATCACTGCTCTGGGAGAAGTGGAGTGTGGGAATACAAACTCCCTGGGGTCTGGAGAAGAACAGGAAGTGGGGTACAAGTGGTGAGAGTGAGTTTAGGTGCAGGAGATTGCCCAGGAGAGATGGTTGGTGCATAACAGAGGTTTCTGGTTGCTGGATCTGGGTGGTGTTTCCCTCAAGTGGCTCCCCAGAAGTAGCAACATGTTTTTACTGCTCCAAGGCAGAGGTCTGTCTAGGTGATGCCTCCACAGCTCCCACTGTCTACAGCTTCCAGAGCTGTGGTGCCAGTTTTTTGGGACAGGAAAAGGCCTATACAGACATAGAGCCCCTGTGTTTCTTCTTCAATTTAGAAGTAGCAGGGACATGTCGCCACATAGGGAGCCTCCTAGTCACACTATAAACTGAACTTTTAATGAAGATCAGAAATGTCTTTTTTATAGAGCTTTCTACTTGGCAAAGAGTTGGATAATACAGCTTTTACTGTACTTGGGAACAACAGATCACATGATTCCATGAATAAGTGTAAAGTAAACTTCTCCAATTTACTTGTGAAAATATTCCAAAACTAGTTTTTTGTTATTGGAACAAGTCTACTTTATAAACCAAAATTAGACAGCTTTCATCTTTTTTTTTTTAAGACAAGAAACCATTGCTCCATTTGCACAAAAATAATGCTCACGGTGATTTAAATAAGGGGTAGAGTTAATATCACTTTAGCCAAGTATACTCCCCAAAATGGTTGGAAAACATAGCAATACAATAAACTCTTAGTAGTAATATTGATTTGTAAACTGCTGAAGATACATAAAGATGTATAACAGACTGGAGCTGGTTTAGCAGTTTTGAGAACACTCCTCCCTTTCCATTTGATGAGGAACAATTGCATTCCTTGCACATCCCATTGTCCTTGCACAACCAAACTCTGACATTGCTTTAAGTTAGGACAAGAGGAAACTACAGACCAAGTTTGGTTATCCTAGCTCTTGCCATTTAGGAGGAGTTGTTGAATATTGGAGTCGCAGATGAATACATAGACACACAGACAGATGCACAAACTCTCTCAAACACATAGTAGATTAATATGATCACGTAACACTTGATTGAGTGCAATATATGGCAATTTGGGTCAGAAAGACATTTGGATACCAGGGCTGCATCTAGACTGGCAAGTTTTTTCTGCAAAAGCAGCTGCTTTTGAGAAAAAACTTGACAGCTGTCTACACTGGCCGCTTGAGTTCCCGCAAGAACACTGACTTCCTACTGTCTGAAATCAGTGCTTCTTACAGAAGAACTATGCTGCTCCTGTTTGGGCAAAAGTCCTTTTGCACAAAAGGGCCAGTGTAGACAGCTCAGATTTGTTTTGTGCAAAAAAAGCCCCAAACATGAAAAAGGCTATTGGGGCTTTTTTGCTCAAAAGTGCATCTAGTTGGCCATGGATGCTTTTGTGGAAAAATGTCCGTGCCAATCTAGACGCTTTTTTTCGCATATGCTTTTAATGGAAAACTTTTCCGTTAAAAGCATTTCCAGAAAATCATGCCGGTCTAGACATAGCCCAGGAGAATAGTTGATCCATCTCCTCCGCTTTGTGGACCACAAATAATAGTAATTGTGCTTGTGACTGATTGAAATAATTTCACATATCTCTGTTTTGAGTCTATTTAAATCAGATAAAACAATTATTTTGAAGCGGCAAAAACTAATAACCAATTAGTACTCAAATGCTTGCCTTTAGATTTAAAGCAAATGTCTTTTTAATAGCAACTTTTCTCAACATATTGATAGAATTACACTTCACAAGCCCTATCACATTTCAAACACAATGAAACAGAATGTGAAATGATATTTTTGTGCAAACTATGATTTTTTCTGGTTCGTTTTCAAGATCTGTGGTATTTACATATGACCTTTCCATTTTTATTAACAGTTTATTGGATTTTTGCATTCCAGCCAGCAGAAGAGAAAGGTAATTTACACAGAGATTTGACAGTTATACACACAGCTATAAACTTCAGTCCATTAACTTGTTTCTCATGTAACCTTTACAAGATTCTACCAAAACATCCAAATAAGCAGTATATCTTTTTTTCCTTTTATATTAAAAGCTCTCATTAGAAGCCCCTATTCCCAGAATATCATATGGAAGGAGCAGCTCTATGAAAAGCTTTAATCACATTTTTCTGTGGTTTTTGGAATATATAGCTCATAACTTCAATGGCATAATTTGATGTCAAAGTTGCCTGTGTGCAGGTTAGGTTTGTTATATTGTAATCAGCATATATATTAAAATATGTGTATTTATTCAAATGGTCACATTTCTGATCAGTCACTTATACAGTGATACATATGTACAAATTATATTTGAATTCCTATATAAAACCAGGAATGGAAGACTGTACAAAGTACATTTAGTGTGTAAAAGGGCTTTTTTGGTGACTTGTCTAAATTCATCTTCCCTGCACTCGTAGACATCTTTCAATTCAGCCCCTATACCAGGCCCAGGCAAAATACAGCCCACAGGCCAGATTCAGCCCACCAAGCCATTGGATTTGGCCCAGAGAGGCAATGGGGAACCTTAGGAAAGTACCCCTGCTTGCCCCATAGCCCTCTACTCCACTCAAACACAGCTGCAGGGTGCTTTCTCCTTATAAGTAAGGAGGGGGTGGGGGAAGTTTCAGACACTGCTCCTGCCCCCAGCACAAACCCATTTGCCAGTTTCTGGCCAGAAACTAGCCAATGAGAGCCATCTGTTTGAATAATAGGCAGCCATGAAGCAAAATTCCACTCCTCTCCTACTCATTTACTCACTAAAGCACAGGCAAAAACATTTTAAGCTTTGCAAGCCTTTAGCTCTTCAGGAAGGCAGGCTGGTTTGGCTGCTGGCTGATAAGTTTTTTGGCCAGAGCCTGCCTCTGGTACCCCAGTTCCTCCTTCCCCAATTATCTGCCCCCCCCCACTCTTGCCCCGTGACTCCACATGTACCCCCTCCCAGATCTGGCACCCCAATCTCCTGCCCAAAATAACAATCTTCACCTACCCTAGATCACATCCCAAATCCCTGCACTCCAGTCCCCTGCCCTAGGTCACAACTACCTCCTTCACCCAAACTCCCTCCCAGACTCCATTCTCCCTCCTGCACCCCAATCCCTTGTCCCAAGCTGCCTTCTGCACTCAGCCTCCATCCCAGACTCTGCACCTTCACATTAATACCATGGAATTATTCCCATCAAAATCTTGGAAATTCCCATAAAAAATTATTGCCCACCTCTGTCCTATGCAATGCTGGTGAACAGAGTGTGGTGGCATCATTGGAAAATCAAAGAAACAAATACCCCACACTAGTAATACATCAATTTGTAGAATCTGGTCAGTTAAAAGCAGTTACAGTCTCATGGATGAAATTGGCTGCTTGATTAAAAATTGAAGGGTTGAAGGCTTGATTAAAAATAATCCTTTGTTTTCCTGGACTAATGTCACATATTATAAGAGTATTATAAGAAATAAAATGATGTGATGGGACTAGCAGAACTACAACAGTACTGCAGACTGATGTGTGTGCTTTTTTTCTCCTTCTACTTAGTATCCAAGAGGTCTGACCTTTTTCAGGGGTGGAGATAAAGAATAAATTATAATGATCACAAATTTGGAAGTTCTTGTTCATTTAGTAGGTAGAAAGATTCTGAGTGTAACTTTTCCCCTCTACAGTTTCCATTGTGACCCAAGAAATGGTACATTGAATAACTTGGTCAGAGGTTATCACTTGTAAAATCATGAGATTAGCTGGTCACACAAGGCATCACTTAATGCTTTTCCAAACTGATAATGAACGACACCTTTCTTAGAGCTGCAATAAATCAACTCCCCACTTCCCTAATGTTGGTGATGGAACCAATATCATTCTGAGCTCATCAATGGGGAAAGAAAAAACTGTTTCCATGCAGATGCCGTAATTATAGTGTATGTAGCAGTTTTAGCCACAGAGCAAACCATATGCCTTTGAAACCATCACTGACAGCAAAGCTGAAACTTGTCCATCTGGAATGGTGTTGCAGGTTATAAATTGTTCAAAATGTTTGAGGTATACCAGTTGTGATTTGCGGGTGTTGTCAAAATCATCAACATTGCTCACAAAAATTGCTGTTTCTCTGCTCTCCTGTTGGACTTCATGTCTCTTAAATGCCTTTTCTGTTACAGAGACACATTTTTGTTACTGTACTATTTGTGTTCAGTTACGCTCTACTGGCTGTGTGTTTACACTGCAAACTGGAGAACTCTACTTTGATTGAACTCTACACCCTCTACTGGCTATAGTACCTGACTAAACTGTTTCTTGCTCTGCCTGCATGCACATGGTCAGTCAATCTGGTGCTTGCTTTCCCCTGACTGCTTTGTTTGCAAAAGCTCCAGGCAGCAGCTTATTCCTTTGTTCTGTTTTTAATTGCCAACTCACCCTCTCTAGCTAGCTTGTTCTGACTGACCCAGAAGCAAAAAGCTGCAGTCTGTGACTGTGTGCCTCTAGGTGAGCTTTCTTTCCTTTTCTGTAGTCTGATTTGCTTACATTTTCTTTTGCTCACTCAGGCAATGGGAGAATTGCACACTAGTGGTAATGAAATCTCATACAAAATGTTATTTTTGGACCCAGCAGAGAAGAAAATACAGACTCAGAAGATGATAGAAACATAACTCTCTCCTGGGTTGGGTTTTTTTGTTCAGGATGCTTTATTTTTCTCCTCCGAAATGCTAAATAGTGTAATTGCCACTATTAAGTAACCACACAGCCTTTTATAGGCATATTTATTCTTAAACTAAAGCCATCAGAGAGAAAACATTAAAAGCAATAATTGAACCTATAGGCATGGAAATATATTTACCAGTGTTCACTCCAGTTCGAACAAGGACTCTGGACAGCGAACAAACCCTACCAAGAGATTTTTCCTGTTGTCACAAGTTCATAATAGCTCTGAGCTTAGACAAAAACATACAGGTTGGTTCAAGTCCTGCCAGCCCTTTCCAGGTTTGATTTGGGCACTGGGATAGAAGGTCCTCGTTTATTTGCTGAATCAGTAAAAAGTCCCTAAATCAGTTTTAACTCAAGTTATTTAACCAAAATCCCTTTCTTTATCTCTTGGTCCCTGGAGAATTCAGTCTGAATCCATACACGTGAGACTCTGAATATGTCTAGACTGTGTGCGGTTTTTTTTGTTTTTTTGCAGAAGAGCAAACACTCTTTTGAAAACCCTGTCTTCCCCATTCTACGAGGAAGAAGGGATCTTTCGAAAAAGGGGAATTTTCCAAAATTTGGCCCAGTGTAGACAGGCCAAATTTCAGAAAAGCCTCTTTTGAAAAACAATTAGAAAAAGGTACACAAAATGCAGGGTGCATTTTGCGTACCTTTTTCTGAAAAAAAGAAAAGAAAAAGGAGTTGTGTAGACCTAGGCTCTGTGGGAGGGGTAGGGGAGGGTAATACTCTAGAGGTGTTACAGCCTGAGTTAATTCACCTATCCTTCTGCTCTCCTCCAGATTTTTAGTTCCTGGAGAGTTAGGGATCCCCGCTATCATAGAATGTCATGCAATCTGTGGCCTACAAAGATGAATAAATGTAATTCAATAAAGTTTACACAGGATACTGTAGGAAATTGCCTTATCTGTCCTAGGTAGTTGCTCTTCCTGTTAAAAGAAATCTTTATTTCTAGTCTGAATTGCTGTAACCTATGCTTCCAGCCACTGGTTCTCATTCTGCCTGTGTATGACAGATAATAGAGATTCCTCTATCATCAGAAATTTTCTCCCTGGGTAGGTACTTACAGACTACAATCTGGGTATGTTAAATAGCGTGAACTTTAAGAGTCCCTCACTCTAATGCAGATTTTCAAGACCTAGAAGCTGTTTTCTGAACTCTTTCCAACTGCTCAACCCCATTGCCTATAGGAATGCTGATACAAACGTTGGTACAACTTGTCCCTGATCCGGCAGAGAATTTGGACACTAGACTGGATTTCAGAAGATCAGTAAACAATACTTTTCAATGAAACCCTCTTTCCATGTGACTTTTAGTAAATCTCAACACCATCTGTTTGCCTTGGTTCATCATATGTAAAACTGGGAGGGTGGCACTTCCTTCCTCCCAACTTTTGTCTATGGTCTCTGCATCAATTTAATTGGTTTAGAGCACTGACTATAACATTAGGCATATATACTGTGCCTAACAAATAGAGCTCCAGACTTGGCTAAGGATGATAGTACTTGTACTATAATACAACCTATTAAAAATTTGTTAGAATTTCTGCTGGCAGGTTATGAGGTAAATACTAAGAATCATAGACTCATAGAATCATGGAACACTAGATCTGGAAACAAAATGCAGGACAATGTAGCACTTTAAAGAGTAACAAGATGGTTTATTAGATGATGAGCTTTCGTGGGCCAGACCCACTTCCTCAGATCAAATAGTGGAAGAAAGTAGTCACAACCATATATACCAAAGGATACAATTAAAAAAAATGAACAAATATGAAAAGGACAAATCACATTGCAACAAACCCCGTTGCCAGCTTTGTCCACATATTCATTCTGCTGATACCATTATTGGACCTAACCAAGTGAGTTATAAGATCAAGAACACATATTCCTGCGCATCCAGAATGTTCTGCAATGTGATTTGTCCTTTTCATATTTGTTCATTTTTTTTAATTGTATCCTTTGGTATATATGGTTGTGACTACTTTCTTCCACTATTTGATCTGAGGAAGTGGGTCTGGCCCACGAAAGCTCATCATCTAATAAACCATCTTGTTAGTCTTTAAAGTGCTACATTGTCCTGCATTTTGCTTCAACTACCCCAGACTAACACGGCTACATTTCTATCACTAGATCTGGAAAGAACATCGAGTCCGGTCCCCTGTCCTAATGTCAGAACCAAGCACTGTCTAGATTATCCCTGACAGGTGTCTGACTAACCTGCACTTAAATATCTCCAGTGATAGAGATTCCACAACTCCCCTAGGCAATTTATTCCAGTATTTAACCACCCCGAGAGCTGCAATTTAAGCCCATTGTTTCTTGTCTTATCCTCAGAGGACAAAGAGAACAATTTTTCTCCCTCCTCCTTATAACACCCTTTTAGATACTTGAAAACTGCTATCATGTCCCCTCTCAGTCTTCTCTTTTCTAAACTAAACAAGCCCAGTTCTTTCAGTCTTCCCTCAGAGGTCATGTTTTCTAGACCTTTAATCATTCTTGTTGCTTTTTTCTGGATGTTCTCAAATTTCGCTACATCTTTCTTGAAATGTGGTGCCCAGAACTGGACACAATACTCCAATTGAGGCCTAATCAGTGCAGAGTAGAGTGGAAGAATGACTTCTTGTGTTTTGCTCACAACATTAGTATTAATCCATCCCAGAATTATGTTTGCTTTTTTAGCAAGTGTCACACTGTTGACTCATGATTAACTTGTCGTCCACTATGATCCCTAAATCCCTTCCTAGACAATTCCTAGACAATTACTTCCCATTCTGTCATCATATATATAGTAGCCCATTGTCTGTGAGTCTGTAACGCTGACATACACGGCCACGCCCCCTGGCCATGTACGTCAACACCCCAACTCCCTTCCCCTCTCTCCATGGCAGTTCAGTTGAGCTCTGTGTCGCTCAGCTGGGCCCCGGCAGGGGAGCAAGCGGAGGCAAGCAGCCTTTTGGGGTCCCAAACAGCTGCTTACCACCACTAGCTTCCCCACCGGGTCCAGCTGAGTGCCTCTCAGCTGGGCGCCAGGCAGCAAGCGGCCGTTTGGGGGTCCGCGCTCCCCACGCATGGGGAGCACGGACCCCAAATGGTTGCTTGCTGCCGCTTGCTACCCCAGCAGGAGCACCGCTCAGCTGGGCCCGGCAGGAGTGCGGCTCAGATGGGCCCAGCTGAGCTGCACAGTGCACCACGGATGGAGAGAGAGGAGAAGGGGGGTGGGGCACCACACAGGGAGGGGAAGGGGAGCAGAGCTGGCCGGAAGGGGGGAAGCAGAGCTGAGGGGATCGGGGGCTGTGGGCATGGAGAGGAGGATGGAGCGGCCCAGAGGAAGGGGGGAGGGAAGCAGAACTGGGAGGGTTCGGGGGCCATGGGGCTGGATGGGAGATGGGGGGCAGGAAGCAGACCTGGCGAGGTGGAGGGGTACAGCCACTGGCTGCAGCCGGATCCCAAACGGCCGCTTGTAGCCGCTTGCTCCCTGGCTACGGCCCAGCTGAGTGGTGCTGGTGCTGTGCCGCTCAGCTGAGCCCTGGTGGGACAGGAAGGGGGCAGGGCAGTGATGTACACGGCCAGGGTGCGTGGCTCTGTACATCACCGCCCCCTCTTCCTCCTCCCACCGTGGCACTGAGTGGTGCGCCCCCCCAGCCGAGAGGGGAGGGGGGCGGTGACGTAGACAGCCCAGCCCCCTGGCCGTTTATGTCACCGCCTCACTCCTCCTCCCCCGCAGCGGCCCGGCTGAGCCGTGTACGTGTACGTCACTGCCCCCCTTCCCCTCCCGCTGTGGCACTCAGCTGAGTGCTGTGCCCCTCAGGCGGGCCGCCAGGGGAGCCAGCAGCGCAAGTGGCTGTTTGGGCTCCCCCAGGGTGGGAGGGCGGTGACATACATGGCCCCGCCCCCTGGCCGTGTACGTCATTCCCCTTCTCCCCTCCCTCACGGCAGCCCGGCTGAGCAGGCAGAACTCAGCCCAGCGCCACGATGGGAGGGAAGGGGAAGGGGAGAGATGGAAGGGAGAGAGAGGCAGGAGGAAGAGGAGAAGAGAAAGGGAGAGAGACAGGAGGGGGAAGAAGAGAAAGAAAGAGATGGAGAGAGAGGCAGGAGGCAGAGGAGAGCTGAGAGAGAGGCGGGTAGGCAGTGGTGGGGGGGAGAGAGAGAGAGAGAGAGAGCGCGCGCACTCAGGAGAGAAGACCTGAAAATCCCATCTTGTGACGGGCTAATTGGCTAGTTCAAGAAGAAATACCCTTTGCCCATGTTTTTTTTTTCCGAAAATAAAGGTCATGGGATATTAAACCCAAGGAGTTGGAGGGGGTGATTTTCAGATGCAAGAACGTTAGCCATACACAAGATACTGTACAAGGAAGAAAGCAATTAGGGAGATGACAAACAGGAGTTTTGCTGTTATGAGCTTATTTTATATTCTTGTGATTTATTACCCAGAAAAAAAGTTGATTTTTAGAATATCCCTAAAATACAACAGTGAAGACTTGAAAAATGAAGAACAGAAAGTGATATATTTTGTTGCCTTTGCCTATTTCATTGGTAAAAGATTTGTCCTCAATAAACACAAGGATTCTTCTAAAGAAAACTGAGATTCAAATCTTTTAATGATCAAGTGCTACACTATATGTACTTTCTTCTTGATTTGGCTGATAAAGGTGACAAGTAGCAGCTCTTTAATCCTCAGAGAGTATGCTGGGTACTAGCAAGACAGAGTAGAGGCTGAACAAATGTCCTGATTCAATTTGAAACTTCAAAGGCAATATACTCTGCAGAAAATGTCCATCATCCAGAGAATATAAAATGAAATGGCAGATGCCCATAGAGATTAGAAAATGTTAACTCTTGAGTTCTGTCCTCTTGCCTGACTTTTATAAACTAATGCATGTTGAGTTTACTATTGCCATTACGCTGAACTACCAAAGTCATTTACCTGCAACCATTCAGGGAATGGGCATGAATCATCAAAATAATTTCTGGAAATAGTGACTATTCTAAGTAAAGTGATCGCCGTAAACAAGTGTAAGAAATAGAGATGTTATTAGTTCTCCCTGCAAGTGGCATTAACAGTCATTGATCTTTTTGTTTTTAATACATATTTTTCTACATGCAAGAGGACATTTATTGCAAATATGCTGATAAATTGTGTAGGCTTGTATCCCATGATGATTAAAACACTGGAATGAGGTTGGCACAGGCTGTGCAGGGGAGAGAAATGCAGCTTGGTTCTGAGCTAACAGAACATCTTGATTGATCACTCTGGGGAAAGCTGTATTTTTAGAGAATACATTTTTATCCCTCAGGCTTCCCTCCTACACTTGCCGGATGTTATTAAACCACAGAAAATGAACAACATTCAGAAATGGATTAAAACAAAAAAGTCATTTATCCTGCATACTGTTGAAAGCAAGACTAAAATCATTGCTTCACAAGGACTATGGATTCTACAATGGGATTTGTCTGTAAGGAAATGGAAATGCTCAGGCTGCCATGTTTTATTGTGGCAAGAACTCAGTCTTGTTTTGCCTTTGCCATAGCAACACCAAAGCCTACCAGGGTTTTGACTGCGACTTCCCAGTGTATAAAAATAGCTGATAAAGACTCCAGTTTTTTTAGGCATCGCTCCAATAAGGATATTTGGCTTGGAGCCAAATGAAGTCTCATGAAAACCAGTCTTCTGATCCTTCAATATAAATATTGAGCTATAGGCCAAAAACCTGTTCCCATTAAAAAGCAAAATTATAGGAACACCACAGGGTAGCCATTCTAGCAAAACAGTATGTGAGACAGAGATGCCATAGCCTTGTTCAAACCTTAAGTGACGTCTGATAGAAACTGGGAAACACTATATGTAAGGGGTAAGACCAAAAGTGTATAGGTTGAGAAATATGTAGAACTTATGTCATAAGAACATACAAATGGCTTTCCTGAGTCAGAACAATGATCAACTCAATCTAGCTCAATATCCTCTTCTTTGCCAGTAGCCAGAGCCAAATGCTTTTGAGACAATGAGCATAACAAGTTCATCATCAAGTGAACCTTTTGTCCAATCCAGCTTCTGGTAGTTGCACATTTATCCAGAGCATGAGGTTGAGTAGTATCAACAGCTAATTTAAACCCCATTGTTTAATAGGTATAGCTGGGAGTATGTTTTCCAACGTGGAAAATGCATTACTTTGCATTTAATACTGAATTCCATCTGTCATTTTGTTACCCAGTAAAATTGGGGTGTACCATACCCCAAAGCCCCCTTCTGGAGGCTTGTGGCCTTGTTACATCCTATTCGGGAAAACCATAGAGAAGTCCTCCAAATAGGCTAGAGTATCTTCAGGAGGATGTGGCCAATCAGGGGCCCAGAAGGCCCTAAAAAGGAGCTGCAGGACCAGAGTCAGTTCAGTGCCACTGAAGATCTCAAGGAGAGAAGACCATGTATGTGACTGGCTGGCTGAGGGAGTGGCAGCACCCTGGAATACTCTGTGTGGGGAGCTATTGCAGACTATATGATGAACTGTGATAGATCCTTGAAGTAAGGGTGAGGACAGTGTTTCTAGGTGGGGAAGCCCTAGAGGCATCACTCTACATCTGAGTGGGGACTAGACAGAGAAACCATACAGAGGGCACTGAGATAGGTTTGAGTAACTCACACAGTGTGACTCAGCTGGAGGGCTAAGTAGCCAAAGAAGGCTAATTAACAGAATTAGTACAGAGACATGCACTTGGACACATGGGGCTGCTCACAAAAAATGATTGCCACCCTGTTACACCTAATCATCTAGATTATACCTAGTCATCTCAATCAGGTTTAGACAACTATTTTGAGTAATTATGTGTCATCTGCAAACTTTTAGCCGTTCGCTGTTTACCTCTCTTCTCCAAATCATTTCTGAGTATGTTGAACAGTACAGGTCCCAGCACTGATTCCTGGGGACTCCTATTTACCTCTCAATTGTGAACACTGACCATTTATTCCTGTTTTCTGTTTCCTATAACTTCACCATTTACTCATCTATGTTCCTATAACTTCACCATTTACCTTCCCTCTTATCACATGTCTGTTAACTTAGCTAAAGAGATTTTGGTAAGGAACCTTATCAGAGGCTTTCTGAAATTATACAGAATCTACTGGATCATTCAAGTTCACATGTTTATTTAACCTCCTGAAAGAATTCTAATAGACTCCTATGGCATGTTTTCCTTTACAAAAGCTGTGTTGACTCTTGCCCAGAATATCATGGGTATCTGTGTATCTAATAATTCTGTCTTTATTATAGTTTCAACCAAATTTCCTGGTATTGTAGTTAGGTTTACTGGTTTGTAATTGACAGAACTATCTCTAAAGACTTTACAAAAATCATAATTATCTTAGCTATCTTCCAGTCATCGGGAACAGAAGCTGATATAAGTGCCAGGTTATATACCACAGTTAGTAGTTCTGCAATTTTGTATTTGAGTTCCTTCAGAATTCTTAGGTGAATGATAGGATTCTGGGCATGTCATGGGAGCTGTCAACCTGTCTGGAAACCTGGCCTATATGGCAAAATGGGAGTACCATGAACTCCTCTGAGGCAATGTGTCATAATAGGATGGGTGATCCAAGTTTGGCTGAGCTCTCAAAACATACTTTCCTTAAATATGATGGTGCAAACTGGTGAACAAAAGCCCACTGGAATCCAGGGAAATTTTTCCATGGACATGAGTGGGCTTTAGAGGAGGTCTTAACTGCAGCAGAAAATGTTCATATCAGACAGAAAGCAACTCTGGAATAGAGAATTATAGTAAACTTCCGATAATCCGGCACCTTTAGGACCCAGGGGGTGCCGGATTATCAGATATGCCGAAGTACCAGAAGGAGGGTTTTGAGGGGTCTGGGGTGGGGGTGCAGGGTTGGCGGGGAACTGTGCAGTGTGGGAGAGGGCAGCACTGTGGGACCAACCCAGCAGCACCCCAGCTGCTCTGCCCCCGGTTTCCCCAAGTCTGCCGCTGCTGAAACTGACCAGCAGCGAAGTTGGGGAAGCCAGGGGCAGAGCACCTGAGCGGTGCTGCGGGACCAACCCAGAAGCACTCCAGCTGCTCTGCCCCCAGCTTCCCCAAGTCAGCCGCTGGTCAGTTTCATCAACAGTGGATTTGGGGGCAGAGCAGCCTCAATTGTCCGGCTGGCCGGAGCACTTCTGGATTCCAGTTGGTGCTGGACTATCAGGAGTGCTGGACCACTGGATGCCGGACAATTGGAGTTTTACTGTATGTATAACAGTATAACTGCAATCACTTTTAGACTCTGCAGACTTCTCAGTAGGTGGTTATATCTATTATGCAAACTGTGGGTTGGCCTTTGTGTTGAAACATTTAACATAATTGTGCTATGGGAACGCTTCCATCCATATACTGCATTCAGGAAGCACAGTTTTAATTTAGATTTGACAGATGACAGAAAATATGGCAGGGCAGGAAGAGTATAACTTATCCCCAAAAATGGAAATTAATGGGTCTACTCTTATCTACATGTGTCAACGAAAGTGATTTTATATCAAAACCCAAGATTTATCAGTGTATCACTAGAACATTTGCTCTGGCATATGTTTTATTTTCTAACATAGATTAAAGAGTCAGATGGTACCTTGAAGTTACAGACTCAAACAAGGAGCAGAACTTCCCTATGGTAGCAGTTGTTCTGGGGAAACGGGGATTATGCCTCAGAAGGCACAAACCTTCTTGGATAAACAGGCATGATGGGGGAAAGGGGCTGTATATTCAACTATCCTTTAGGATAAGACCCAAGCCTATTTTGTTGTCTTTCAGTATACTGCTGTTTATTTCAGAAATAACTTCAATTATCTATGTTTTTCCCAGTGAAATTACTGAAATAAACATGTAAACTGAAACTTAAAAGATGTGACTCATCTTTTCCTGGAATAGCACGTACGGTTAGCTATTTCACTTGCTCCTGCACTATGATTATTGCATTGCAGGAGAAGGTAGTAGACTAATGCACCAGAGAATGTAGATTATACAATACAAAACAACTTTTACTAGGGAATGAATTTTCTGTGGTGATGGGGGTGTTTAAAAAAATTAATAGGGAGCTAGCTCCATCTTTATTTATGGATGGACTAGTTGTACTACATAATAAAATATAAACCAGAAGCAACATTAAACCATCTCCAGTCCTTGTCATCTTTCATAAATTCAGCATAAGTCCATACATTCTTTGTGTAAAGTCCATATTCAATTGTAACTCCCTTTCTTTCCGGGTTACTCGGGAGCAGGTCACACTCACAGATGTGCCTGGGCACCTGATGGTTTTAACAGAAAAGGAGATCCTGAGTACCCCAGTGGTGATGTTGTTTAGTTAGGGAAACCCTATCCCCCCTTGCTGCTGTCCATTGCTCATAAAGAACATATGAGCATATATGGCTGGCCCTGTAACACACTTACTGGTGTGCCTTGGGAACCTCCAGGAATAAACTTATTCCAACAATAAACTGTATCTAACTCCAGAACAACAATTACAAATCATAAATAATATACATCTAATAAAGTGCATTAGAATGAACAACCTTTACTTAACTTAAAAGAAAAGGATTTAACAAATTAACAGTGAATAACATCAATTAACAAAGTACACAGAAGTAAAATGAACTTATCTAGCTGCCATTTGCACTACCAATATTTATCCCACCCCAGAGTGTGCACACCCCTGGACTCACAGTTGCAGACTCTTGCTTGTGTGGGCATGCTTGAAGAACTGCAGCTCTAATGGAGATTCATTGTAGGTAGTGTGTATTAGGTCCAAGCTATGCAGCAGCTCTGGTTCACCAGGTTGGCCTCTCTGCCTCTCTTTGAACCCAGAGTTAGTCTGTATCTCTGAGGTCCGTCCCAGGCAGCATTTTCCCAAAGATGCCCAGTTACTCACAGTTTCCTTCTGTGTGCTGGATGCAGAGTAGCTTCTAGCCACAAGTATAGCCAAAGGGCCTCCCTTCTAGGGCAATCAGAAGCAGCCTGCTAGATCCCAGTTCCAAAGGTTTGTTATCCCAGTCTGTAACTGCAACATAGGAGCTCCTGAACTGGATCAAACTCCTCCACGGCAGCCTGGCTCCCTTTCTACTCCAAAAACAGAGGGAAGAGTCCACAGACTGCTGAGTTTTCCTCCACACAGGTGAAGAGACTCAGATCTCCCAAACAAAAGTCACTTCCTTCCTGGTTTCCTCCAGGGCTCATGGGAATTGTAGTCTCTGGGGCTAGATTGCAGCACACAGGATCCTCCCAGAGAATAAGCAGAGGCACCTTTAGTAAGGGAACTACACAATGATAGTGCCATCTGCAAGTTTCTAATTCCTCCTGTGTGTCAATTTGTCTCTAAGATCCACAGCTACAGTAATTCTCTCTTAGTGAAATCTAAATTATGTCATGTAACCACAGATTGCATCATAGAAAATAAACTGAATTAAGATGGAACATATGGCCTTAATTTTGGTATTTCCTAATTTTGAGGGCTTCAGATTGAAGCCTTTTCATTTAACATAATGATTTCCTATGTTATAAAAAACAAACAAACAAACAAAAAACCCTGGCAAATTCCAGCACATGATACCATATTGGAATAGGGTCATCAGAAGGGTTAGTACCTCTGGATCCACTATACAGCACTTCTGTCATTTGACCTAATGAAGCTAATCCTCCATCTAGATCAGCACTATAAGCAGATGACACATTTTTGTTAGAAAGTTTCAGAAATATTTATGAAGCTATGGAAAGGTGAGATTCAGGAATCTTGGTTTCTATTCTAGGCTCTGAGGTGGGATGTTCTAACAGACATGGATCTGGAAGGGAGGTTTCTTGAATCATGTTGAATCAACTTGTGCCCAGGCCCTCCTAGCTGATCCTTTCTCAGTATGTTCTCTTCTTCACCCTTTTCTCCTCTTGTCAAAATATCTTTGTCCCGCTACTTCTAGTCTTTCCTCTGAATCCCAAATTTCCTCGTGCCCACCTCATTGCTCACACCCAGCTCCACTCTCCCAACTGAATGATGAATCTCTCTTCATTCACCCCTCTTCCAGTCATCCCCCACATCTTATTTCTCCTTCTCACACTGGTTTACCCCCAAAAGATTGCTTGAGTCTTTTACACAGAATGTAAAATTTCAGCCAAACTGGTTACAGTTTGACAAAATTATAAACAATTGACAATAGGGTCTTATAACCTTAGGCGTCCTGAACAATAAGTATTCCTAACAGCCTTGCCTATAATATGGTATCATGACAAGACAACCAGATGCAGCTGGCCAGTTGTATAATCATGCATATTTCAGTAAAATCACTTCCATACAGAGATTTTCTAGCAGCGGAAAAGCCATTCTTTTTTACATTTTGACCTGCAGGATTAGATTGTCAGCATTCAATCATAAAACAGTAGCTTGTAGTGCCACTTACATGCATGATTTTCTTTTCAGAAAACTTGTTCAAAACCTGGCTATTACAATTTTTGAAATGTGGGAGAAATGTGGTGCTGGAATAATACATTTAACTGGTAAACTCTGTTGGACAGAAATTTTTAATATTTGCCCAGCTATAATCAACAGACATTCAGAATTAGTTAGACTTTGTAAAATTACAGCACTTCAATAATGCAATATTAGAGCTTTGAGATGGCAAGGCTTTGAGACCCAGGTCATAAGAAATCTGAAAAATTACTGTGTAGAGACTCTCCAACCTTCCTGCAAGACTTGGCGCATTAATTATTTTAACTGTTTTTGTCCCAATGTTAAAGAAAAAAAACAGTAATTTCTGGCAAGCATTGTGACGTTCTTCCACAGCATAAAATGATGTACTGCCAAACTCTTAACAAAAGGCTCCCTCAAAATTCACTTCTCATCTAGTGACAGATGTAACAGTCCCGAGTATAACAATACCCCTCTCAACTCTTCACTATTCTCCCTGTAAATAAAAACATAATTACTCCTCCCAAGTGCACCTTTTCTTTCATCACCAACCTTCTGTTGCAGTATTTCTCAACATACTTGTTTATTTCTGAAGTTCCTCATGATTTCTCTCTTACCCCATAGCTCCTCTGCACAGCAGCAGTGATTAAAGGAGGGCTGCCCTTCTCCATTATTTGCTACCAATACTGATGGCAGGAAGGACAATCTGCAGTCTTTGGACAGCAAATGGCTATATAAGTGTGGGACCGGTCTCCTATTGCCTTGGGTGGGGGTGAGAAGATGTGGAGTGGACTCCTTTTGTTTCCAAGTTAAATAAGTCTTCTCTGAGTACTACAAGTCTCTTATACTCGTGTGTGTAGAAGATAGGTTTCCAAAGCCAAATGGGTGGGATTAAGCTGTCAGACCCTGGTAGGCAGCAGTGACCAAACAGCTTTTACCGAATGCAGCAATAGCTTGTACCCTCTACTCTCATTTCCCTGTACTGCTGAAATATCTTGAGGGAGCTGCAGGGCTCCCTCAAGATAAATCCCCAGTGTGCCCCTACAAAATACTCATTGGAGATGCAAAGAAGTAGTTTTCTTTGCAATACCGACCATGGTAAAATGAGTAGTGAGTGCTCTCAAATGAGATTAATTTTTAACTTGAACTGGCTTTGGCATTGCAGTTCAGAGCTTCTCCTTTCTTCCACCAAACATTACCAACTTCTGCACATGATCATCACACCACTGCACACAAGGATTTGGGGGAGGTTTAATGAAATCCTGGCCCCACTGAACAGAATGGCAAGACTTCCATTGTCTTTAATAGGGATCAAAATGTTACTTATAATTTTTAGGGTTACATACTTTAATGATCCATATTTTGTTATGTAGAAGTACATGCATGCATGCATTAAGGTGAATGCTTAATTAAGTCTCTGTAGAATGTGTAATAGTATGGGCCATCCCTCCATTGCCCTGTGTGGCCTAATCATATACTGCAGGTGAACCTGCACCAAATTTGGAGTGATGATGTTCTCTCTTTATCTACCTGGGCAAACATACACTAAGAAAATACCATGTCTCATTTTAAGAAAGAAAGGGCAATTAAAATGAACAGATCATCAAATTATCCCCTCAGGACCCTGATTTAGCATTCCTAACTTACTGTCCATAAAATAGAGCCTCTGGGTCGGCTGGCCTCCTGGATCCATTGTAGTCTGAATAACTTTCACTATGCCTATCTCTTGTTCAGCTTTCTCTTCATGGATATATAGCCCAGACATATGGATAGGCAGTGCTGCTTTGAATACATCCTAGTTTGTCCCAGAGATAGACTTAAGCGTGTTCCTTAAAGGAGGGTATTATGTTTGGTCACACAGAGCCTCACTGTATATTCTTTTCAGTCTTAAAATCAGTTTACATCTGTGGTCTGGCTACATTTTCAAGGACAGCTTCACAAGGAAAGAGGGGTAGACAATTACTTCAAATAATTCTTGACTTATAAATATTATATGAACAAGAGATTGCCTGAATGCACTACAGCTCATCATTATTATAAAATGCCAGTGAATAATTTCCAGATATCCCGGATCACTCTGAAAAAGCTAAACAAATCTCTAAATATTTAAGTAACTTTCCAGTACTCTGTTTTGAGGGGTGCATGGGGAGTTATGGATGGTTTAGGTTTATGTTTTATATAGATATTGGGTGTAGAGAGAAAGGTAGTTTATCTAAGATATTGTGGAACAATCCTTTAACCTCAAAATGACAGAGGAAAGTTGGGAAGTCAAATTGCTTTTCAAATTCTGATCTTTGTGAATCCAATTAGAATTTTAAAAAACATACAATAAAAACACTGAGTAGTTCTGTGGCCACCTTAGAGACTAACAAATTATATTTACATTGCATGAGATTTTGTGGGCAAAACCCACTTCTTCAGATGAGTTTGAATGAATGAAAAGAGTAAAACCCAACGTTGTGAACTTCAGTCAGGTTAAAATTTTGGGTTAGATGAAGGTTGGTTGTGTCTCCCGGGTTATGCTAACTGAAGATCCACTGCTGAGAAAGTTTGGTGCTATTTGTTGTTTAAAGCTATTTTTAGAGGTATTTAAGCAGATGAGCACATCCATGGAGTTGAATTATGTCTTTCAGTTGAGAATCTTAGAGCAATTTACAAACTTAAAAAAATAATCAAATACCCATGGAGTTGTGAGTCAGTTATCCTAAAGAAGTAACCATGAGGCATGGAGAGATTAAATGGTTACAGAGTAAGTTAGTGGTAGAATCAGGAATAGAAATAGATTCCTTAACTGAACCCCTGTGCTTTGTTAAAACCGTCAAACCACATGAATAGAATTATTTACTAAGAAAAACACTAAATGGTGTTTTTAAATGAGGCAGATGTTGGGGAAAACTTAGATGTTATAACTTGTTGCAGAAATAGGCATTTGGCTAATTGGGGCTTCTGTCCTGATGATGTAAGGAGAAAAAATACGATAAAATGCGAGTCCTGTGGTGCAAGGAGTCAGGATACTGGGATTCCATTCCTGGCTCTGTAACTTTGGGCAAGATGTTGTATCTCTCTTTCCTTCCCTACTGCTTATTTATTAAAGCTGCAAGCACTTACGGACAGTGAATGCCTCTCACTGTATGTATACAGCATCTAGCAGCACAATGTGGCCTCAATCACAGCTGGAGACTCTAAGTGCTACTGTAAATAGAAGTAATAAATTAGGTTTATGCAAGGCTGAAGCCAAACTTTTGCAGCAGCGGATCTTCAGTCAGCACAACCCGGGAGGCACAATCAACCTTTATCTAACCCAAAATTTTAATCTGACTGAAGTTCACAAACTTGGGTTTTACTCTTCTCATTATCTTTTATTGGGTCAAATTCTGCTGCTGCAGATAGGTTCAGCTCTATTCACTTAAACCTGCTTAAAATTTAGCCCTTTCAGTATTATTACTACCTTGGCATTAGGTTGAGAAAGCACAGAGCCTTTAGAATCTTTTTATTGTGTACTGAATACTAAGTGGCTTTATCAAAAACCCCAACTGATTGATAGAATACAGAGTACATTGAACCAACATATGTAGTATAGGTTTCAACTGACGTTCAACTAGCCAGAAGAAACTACCTTAGCTAAAAGTCATCAAGTAAATACAAGAAAGCAAAACAATCACCAGAGGGGAACAACGTTTGAAACACAGTTGAAAGAAGCTTTACGTACATGCATGGCAAGAAATCTGTTGAACAAAATAAATTACACAATGCTAGTAGAGTGACTCTCTGCCTCAGGGAAATACAAAACAGAACACAATGAAGGAGGAAAAAAGCACTAAAAACTAAATTCAAAACAAAGAGAAGAAAATGACAGAAAGAAACCCAGTTACTACTTCTAACAATAATAATAGGCTCACTCCCAAACAACATGCACATTACAATTCTCAAGAACCAAAGAAGGATAACCAAATATTGACTTCAAGAGATGACTGCACTGCCAAGACCCATCAACAACTTATAAAAACAAGCACTCTTAACCTTTGAAAGAAAAAACATATAAAATATGGGCAACAACTTAAGGTATCTACTGCAAGTCAACTGCTGAGTGTTACATTCCACATTCTTGTCATTGTTCTAGTAGGCCAGTAAATGGACACAAGTCCGTAAGTACTTAGTAAAATAGAAAACACCCTCGAGACCGATAGGACTTTAAATCTTCATTTCTTTTTGATGTACATTTATTCTAGTGTAAGAACGTTACCAAAATAAGTATCTGGCTTACAAACAATGAAAAAGAGACTTATTGCTACTGAAATCCAATATGTGCTGTGAACTAATATTTTTATGTAAATAATCAAAGGACTAGAGGCACTGATCATGACAAACAATTAAGACAGCTAAATATGTATCGAGTAGAACATAAGCAGGACATAACAAGAGTTTTTTAAATATTTGAGTATGCAAACTCCAATCACCCAAAAGCAATGTTTTGTCTGGTACTAGCTGCATAACTATGTAATATCACATTAAATCAAGACAGGGAAAATACAGTCTATCTAGGGGGAAAAATCTTACATGATATGTATGAGGCTATGGAGTACACTCCCTTAATGAAGTGAAAGGAACTCCAATACTTGGATCAATTACACTCCCTGCACAAACAACTATTTGTAGGGAACATTTGTATCAGCAGAAAGATTAGGTGATCAAATTTTTTTTTCCATCTTTGCCTTCTTTGATCCACTAACCAATGAATTTGAAGTTCTTTCTTATTCCCTCCAATTTATATTCCCACAAACACCTGGTGCAACCAGGCACTCAGATACCATAGTGCATCATGAAAAACTACAATATAATACAAAAGAACAGACTGGATTCACATTAACATGATTCAGAGAAGATTGTGTACTTCAGAAGAAGAGTGCATTAAGATAATAAGAGTCCACATAAGGATTTTGAATTGGAATGTATGTAACTTCCTGTGGCTTCTTCTTTCTAAATCTTATGATGTTTCTGCATGTTGTTGCTTTCTGTTTTCTGATATTGACTGTTATAATGGTCACCGATATCCTGTTATTATTGATCAAGGGATCTTCTTATCCTTTGCAGCGCCTCCATTGAAGAGGTCTGGGGGGCAGGGACATTAACCAAACACAAGTCTGTATGACCTCACCAATCTAAATGATGAGACTTACTGTTAAATATTTTGGAAATGGCTCTTTAAAATTCACTTTGTCCATGCAAGTTAATTTTCTATTCAAAAGATGATTAGCAACAGTTTGCAATAAAGAGCCTTTAAGGGACTTAATTTTTTTATCTCTATTAATGTCTACTAAAAATGTATCTTGATAGAGAACAGGAAGTTGGTCTAACTTTGGAATTCTTAGTGGATGAAATATATTATGAGGAAACACACATTTCAGGCAAATTATCCATCACACAGTTATGATACAGGTGTCATTTCATCATTGATAAAGAAAACTTCAGAGGATATACTAATTCGAGGGTTAGGGATTTTAATACAAATCTCCAAACATGGACTGATTCTGATTTTCATCCAAAATGACTGTATAACTCAGGGACAAAGTCTCTTTCTCCATTTCCATATTTTAAACTTCTCTCATGGGACAGACTCTAAAAGCCCATACCAAAGACAACTTGCTGGACAACTCTTGAATAGCCTAGCAAAGGTTTCATATGGATTTTATAGAAGCTAAACTAAATAAGGTCTCAACACTATTTTGCAGAAATTCACTCTTTCTAGGGAATACTGTAGCACATCTTCTTTCATACAGTATATAGTCAACACACTATCTTCCTTGCTGTCCAAACAGTTTTCTTATTTGTTCGCTTCATTTTTCTTAGTACAATTTTGCATTATAATTTTCTCTCTGATTTAGTAGTATTTACTTGTCGGACTAACATTCCTTACCTGAGATATCATCTGTTTTTTTTAATTTCTTCTGTGACTTACAGATTTTCTAAGACTTGTATTTATTCTCCTTCTAATTAGAATTCTAAGAATTCCAAGTACATTTGAAATGCACTGCTAGGGTTATCCTGATGTGTGAGTTACTGTTACTTCTCTGCCTCCAAAAGAGTGACTTTTGCTAGAGATTAGGACTGTGCTTCAGGGAGGTAGTGAAATCTCCATCTCTGGAGATATTTAAGAGCAGGTTAGATAGACATCTATGAGGATGGTCTAGACAGTACTTGGTACTGCCTTGAGGGCAGGGGACTGGACTCGACAACATCTCAAGGTCCCTTCCAGTTCTAGTGTTCTATGATTCAGCTCCCTGCCTCAGCAGCAAACTCTTCAAGAGTTTCCCTGGTTAAAGCTTTCCCAGTTAAGAATCAGTAAATCCTCAGCCCTGATGTCCTCAGAGATGTTTCTCTGCAATGCCCAATACATAACACTATACATTTTCAGAAGTTATTAAGATTGTTGTTCTGTTGAAGAGTGTATTATAATTTATTGATTTAACTGTGATAAAATACCCTTCCTTTCAAACACATAGAATTGGTTTATAGTAAAAAGTAAAACAAGTGTTTAAACAAAACACCACGGATTGAATGAAACCAAGTGAAATAGATAAAGATTACTATAAGCAAATAAAAATGAAGACACATATAAAAGATACAGTCTTTGTTCAAGATGGTTTCTCTCAGGCATAGTTTCCTTTCCAGCATTTTCTTCAAAGAGAAAATTATTGTGTTTCTTTGTCTCCTTAAGGTGAAGGATAAAGATGGAGTCTCTCTGCTCCATGTATTCCCAAAGGGAGGAAGTCTCTTGTGCAGAAGCCATGTCAATCTCACAAATTCAGTCTCAATATAACATCTACTAGTTTAGAGTAGAGTTTATATTGAAATATACCCTCATTCCTTTTTTGAGGTCACACCTGTGTATCAACTTCACCTAGGCTAGGCTGTTTTGTTTTAAACATGTTCTCCACATATAGAGAGAATTCATACAAGAGAATTCACATACAAGGTCAATACAGGTAGTACTGTGGCACCTTAGAGACCAATAAAAATATAAAGTATTGTGAGCTTTTGTGGGTAAGACCCACTTCGTCAGATAAATTGGAGTTTAAATAGATGTAGCACCCCCTCTCTACCTGGTTACCTTCTTTAATGCCAATCTGCTTACAGGTTTTGATGGATAGGTCTGGGTTCTTCTGGATCCCGCCATCCACTCAACTTTATTTTTTCCGATGGATATATTTGGCGGTGCCTCCACCCCCCTCACTCCTTCCTGGCAGGGTCACCAGGGCAGCTTGGGAGGAAAATTCTAACCTAGGGTAATCCCCACATACTTGCCAAATAGTTGGAGACTCCCAGAAAATAACACAAACACATATACTGTATTAAACACAATTATATTAGACAGGGGGCAAAAATAACAGAACAGGGTAAAACACTATTTTTAGGGTCACCGGTGCCCAGCAACTGTAAGATTAGTGTTCCATTGGTATGCATACTTTGTTAGGGCTCTTGATGACTTATGACCAAATAATTCTTCTCTGCAGTGGTTTAGCAGTGGGGCTGACTGGATTCAATACAGACCAAAGGACTCCCAAGTGGGAGAAGGTGGTAAATCCCTCCATAGGTTTATTATGCAGCAGGTTATAAAATCCTCAAACAAATTCCCTGACTTACTAACTAAAAGATGGTGCACTCACACACTCCATGAATGAGCCTCAGATTCAGAGATGACTCAGTCACTGCAGAGGGGCTGGTCTCTTCTGGCAGGGATCCTCTTCAGGCAGGAATCAGGCTGCTACGGTCCCAGAATTTCCCCTCACCACAAAGGGGTGCAAGGCTCAAGGTGCAGGCCACACAACTGCACCAAAATTCAAACTATAATCTCCTACCCCAGCATTCAGACTGTGGAAGCAGGCCCTTAACATAAGTGGTGGCAGGTCAAAGGGGAATACAGAGTGGTGGCAGGATAAGCATGTATAGGCGGGAAAAGAAAAAAACTGTAACATGTTTGGCTCTCAGTCAAGCATGAGAGCTGCTGTATCCTGACCAGCAACAAGTTTGGGCATGTCAAGTAGTGGTTGTTTACTGCACTGTATAAAAGAGTTCACCTGGCTGCGTCCAATAGAAATCCCCTTGTGATTTCTCCACAGCACTGTGTAATAAAGTTCAGTTCATCAGGTCTCCGGCCTCCGTCTTGACTTTTCTTCAACAATTTGGTGTTAGAAGTGGGATCCCACATGTGAGTTCACCGACCCCGGGGGGTTCCGGGTAACTAGCCCCTACTTCTGCCCATCCCGGTTCTTTCGGTCTCACTGCTGGGATCCTCGGACTCACGACAGACGTTGGACACCTTGTTGGATCAGACTTCTGGTGAGTACCCTTTGCGTACTCTTTCCCTATTATGGGGGGGTCGACCTCAAGATATGACTTCCCTAGCGGGAGTCCTGCGGCCTTTATGTTTAATACATATGTCCCTGGTTTTTGCAAGTACCTAGGGAAATGGAATTTGTATTCCAATTGGCAGTTCCCCATTTCGGGAACATTTGATATGGATATCCTGAGGAACGTTTGATTCCTCCTGGAAGATAAGCATCCACGGCAAATGGATGCCTGGTACATGTGGGATGATGAAGTGGAGAAGAGAAAACTCCATTCTCAGGTTGCCTCTCACAAGGCTAATACTGAGAAGCTGATAAAGCAGCTGTCTCAGATGAAAGCCTCTGTCCCTACCCCGTCCGCCAGTGCCCCACCATCTTTTAGCCCCCTTTACTCTCAAATCCCCAGGCAGCCGGAGTCCCCGTCCGATCTACTGGACTCTTGGGTTCCTTCCTTGCCACCGCCACTCCTTTCCCCTGGTCCCAACCAGAGGACAGCGGCCATGACTCCTGCTACCCAACTGACCCCTCCATTGCCTATAACCCCCAAAATCCCTGTAATCCTTACCGATCCTACCGATCCAAATGGTGAGATTGTCATCTACCTCACTCCAGAACATAATGATACTTACCAAATTGACCATGTGGAGCCTGGCATCATGGGGGATGATTTGGTAATGGTTTATAGTCCTTTGACAAACTCAGAGGCTGTCCGTGCAGTTAGCCTGAGCCCAGCACACATCACCCGGCACCGCTGACAGGGGCCAGTTCCCATTCGACAGCTGCCCCTTCGGGAATATCCAAATCCTACTGGGGGCCAGCCCTTGCAAGTCCATGTCCCTTGGACCCCTGGGGATCTCTTAAATTGGCAGGATACATTCCCCAAAAATTCGAGAGGACCCTCTGGGCTTCAAACGCAAGTTACAGATTGTCTGCTCCATTTATAAACCTACTTGGGGAGATATCAATCAGCTCCTTGATACAATCTTAAGCCCAGACCAACACCAACAGTTAACCTCTGCTGCCACGTGGCCCTGCCAGGAGCCTTCATATGATGCAACCCTGCAGGCTGCCATTACCAACCTCTTAGGGGCGATCAACACCATTTGCCCTTTTAAGCCGGACTGGGGCAAAGTAACCTCATGCACCCAGAAACCAGAAGAACACCCAGCTGACTATCAAGCACGTCTTTTGGGAGTGTATAAAGAGCATGCAGGGTGCGACAATCCTGAAGAGAACTATAAGGTTTCTCTCATACAATCCTTTGTATTAGGACTCCAACCTTCGATTTCTAATTTGGTACAGAATATGGTAGGGTGGCAGGAAAAACCCCTACCTGAACTATTGCAGGTTGCCATACATTAATATGACAAAGAGCACTCTGAGAAAGCGACAAAGAAAACTAAATTGATGGCTTTGCAAACCAAACATATGAGGAAGTGGGTCTGGCCCACGAAAGCTCATCACCTATTAAACCATCTTGTTAGTCTTTAAAGTGCTACACAGTCCTGTTTTTTGTTTCAACTGCACCAGACTAACACGGCTACATTTCTACCACAAACTAGAGCCCTAGTCAAAAACAACTTCAGGGGCTCCCACCAGTAGCCGGCATCCCAGGGACAAATCCAAGGACGAATGCAGATATTGCGAACAATTAGGTCACTGGAAAAATGAGTGTCCAAAAAGACCCCAGAGAACAGCCCCAAATTCACAATAGGACAGCCCGGGTCCACTACAGGGGGACGCCACTGTCTCTACCTCTTTTGTCTCTCTCACCCCTCTATTGCCACTTGATGGGGACTGCTCTCTCCCACTTTCTGTTCACAGTGCCACCGCCCCTTTTCTGGTAGACACCGGAGCCACTCACTCTAAGCTTTCTTCAAACCGCTCTGATGTACCTCTTTCCTCTGAGGTTGTTGCTGCAGTTGGAATTGGCTCACAACCTGTTGTGCACCCTATTTCCCAAAATCTCACTATGCAAGTAGGACCTCTAACAACTCATCACTCCTTTTTGGTTAGCCCTTGCAGCTCCATGAATCTCCTGGGCAGAGACTTGCTCTGTAAATTGAAAGCCACCATCTCCTGCTCACCTGATGGGGTTTACCTACACTTGCCAACTGGCAATAATCCAGCCTTGATGGCGGCACTCTTGGCGGAGCCTGACCTGGGGTCTTCCTTGTTGCAACAGGAATTCCTCGACCAGGTCCTCCAAGAATTGTGGACACAGGCCAATACTGACGTAGGCCTGCTGGCCAGCGCCACCCCGGTTCACCTCAAGGTTCTGCCAAGCAAACTCCTGCCCAGGGTTACCCAGTATCCTCTTCCCAGGGAGGCGGAGGAGGGCATTGGACAGATCATCAGGGACTTCCAGAAACAGGGTGTCCTTGTATTCTGTTCTAGCCCATGTAACACCCCGATCCTCTCTGTGAAAAAGGCTGGGAAGTTTGATAATGAGGGGCGACAAGTATGATAATGAAGGGCGACAAGTATATCGGTTTGTATAAGATCTCCGAGCTGTGATTGAACATGTATTCCCTGTTGTGCCTAACCCTGCTACTATCTTGTCCTCTATCCCTCCGGAAGCCACTCATTTCTCTGTTATTGATTTGTCTAATGCATTTTTTAGTATTCCTGCCCATGAGGAATCACAATATTTACTAGCCTTTACGTTCCGAGGGCAACAATGGACCTGGACCAGATTCCCACAAGGACTGGCTGTCTCTCCTACTCTCTTCAGTCAATTGTTGAAAGCTGACCTAGATACCATTGAGTTACCTGGGAAGTCTGTGTTAGTCCAGTATATTGATGATTTGCTTGTCTCCTCCCCTTTTGAGTCTGTTTATATATAGGATACCCTCCACCTCCTAAAGGAGCTTGCCCAAAAGGGTTACCGTGTCTCTCATAACAAATTGCAGTTCTGCCAGACTCGGGTAATGTACTTGGGACATTGTATCTCACAAGAGGAGTGGGCCCTGACCACAAACCGTATCCAAACAGTCTTAGATATCCCTAAGCCTGTCACCAAGTGACAAATGCGAGGTTTCCTAGGTTCTGCAGGCTATTGTCGCCAATGGATTCCCAATTTTGTAGAATTCTCTAAACCCTTGTTCGCTATAGTCACCAATTCTACCCCCAGACCTCTATCCTGGGACAATGCCACCTCACAAGCCTTCGACTCGCTCAAACAGGCACTGTCCCAAGCCCCCGCCCTTGGGCTTCCCGACTACCAGAAACCATTCCGGCTCTTTTGTCATAAATCAAATGATTTTTCTGCTGCTGTTCTCACCCAACCCCAGGGTGGAGGCCACCGGCCTGTGGCCTATTACAGTGCTGTGCTGGACCTGGTGGCAGCAGGATACCCTCCATGCCTCCGAGCTGTGGCAGCAACAGCACTCCTAGTTGAAAAATCAGCAGACATCATTTTGGGCCACCCCCTTACTGTTGCAGTACCCCACAGCGTCTTAGCCCTCCTTCAATGTGGTAAGACTCAGCATATGACTTCCGCTCGCCTCACAAGGTATGAGAAAATCCTTATTGCAGCTGATAATATTACTCTGGTCCATGGCACTCCCCTTAATCCTGCTTCCCTTTTGCCTCTCTCCTCTGATGGGGAACCCCATTCCCTCCCCCATGATTGTCAAACTACTGTGGATACTGTCCTTACCCCTTGCCCCGACCTCTCTGACTTTCCCCTTCCCAATCCCGACCTTGTCTTATTTGTTGATGGCTCTTCGTTTTGTCTTTCGGATGGGTCCCGGGTCACAGGGTATGCTGTTTGTAGCTCCCATTCTATTATTGAAAGTGGCCATCTGGAATTCTCTGGAGCCAAGCCTGCTGAACTTTATGCCCTAACCCACACTTGCCATCTGGCCTCTGGAGTAGATGCTAACATCTATAGTGGTAACAGATATGCCTTCGGTGTCTGCCATAACTTTGGCATAATTTGGGCTCAGTGCGGATTTCTTACCTCTTCTGGCACACCTGTTGCTCATGGTCCTTTAATTTCAGCTTTACTTGATGCTATCCTCTTGCCCTCTTTGGTTGCTATTATTTGGTGTAAGGCTCACACCTCTTCCTCTGATTCTGTTTCCCTTGGCAATGCTGCTGCGGATGCAGCAGCCCGTCATGCAGCCCAACATGGACCCTGGGCTTCTTGGGCTCCCCAAGCTGTCCTCTCCCTGGAGCCTCACCGCTACTTCCCCCTTCCTGCCCTCCAGGCTGCAGCTTTGGACGCGGAACGTAGCCTGTGGTTGTCAGCGGGATGTTCTTCTGATACATCCTGCTGTTGGTGGCACCCGGATGGCTGCCCTGTAGCTCCCAAATCTCTCCTACCTCTTTTGGCAGGTGTGGCTCATGAGTTCGCACACTCTGCCATAGGGGGGGATCATGAAGAACATTCTGCATTTTTGGTTTGCCCCTGGGATTTCCACAGAGGCCCAGCGGGTGGTTGCACAGTGCCCGACCTGCCAGTCCCACAATCTAGGGAAATCTGGGAAAGTCAGCCCGTGGCATGGGACAGTGTGAATTGGGCCTTTTTCACACTTGCAAATTAATTTTATTGATATGCCACCATCAATTTCCAGTCTGGAGATTGAATCCCCCTATTCAAACATGCTCTGGTCATAATTTTCATGTTCTCTGGATGGCTGTAAATTTTCCCTTGCAAGCGGGCAGATGCCACCTCTGTGGCAAAGAAACTTCTTAATGAGGTCATTCCAAGGTTCGGGGTGCCTCTTAGTATTGAATCTGACCAAGGCACACACTTCACAGGAAGGGTTATGCAGGATGTCTGCAAAACCCTCTGCATTCCCCAAAGATTCCACACACCCTATCACCCACAAAGCACTGGTAAGGTGGAACGTATGAATGGTCAGATTAAGAATAGGCTGGCTAAGGTATGCCAGGAAACTGGCCTCACCAGGCTGCAAGCACTTCCTCTGGTTGCCCTAGAGATTTGGACCACTCCAGTCAGGAAGCACTCTCTCTCCCCTTATGAGATCCTGATGGGGAGGCCGTATCACCCTACAGTAATGCCAGCAACCACTGACATCTCCGAGGTACATTCCTCTTTGGAGGCATACTGTAAGGGTTTGACTACTTCTTTTATTTCCATCCACTCCAGGGTCAAAGACGCCCAGCCTGGGGCCCTGAAAGGACCAGCACACAATTTCCAGCCTGGAGATTGGATCTATGCAAAGAGACACACGTGGAAGACCTGCCTTGAACGCCACTAGAAGGGACCATACCAAATTCTCCATGTGACAGACACTACCATCCGAGTTGCAGAGATACCTTCGTGGATCCACACCGCGCATCTGCCAATGAAAGAATCAATCCTGAACCCTCAGGCTCCAGAGTTTCCAACCCACTAACTCTTGGAAGTGGCAGAGGACTGGAGACACCAAAGTAAAGATACAATGGATAAAGATCACTCTCAGGAGCTGAGAGACTGGACTTAGGCTCATCTAAAGAGACCTAAAAGCTCAAGGAATTTCTGGACTAGACTTTGGACCTCCAAGCTAGGGATTCGTTCTAGACCAGCAAAGACTTCTACCTTCAAAAAATGTGGCACAATCTTTCTCCCCTTCTTAGCCATCATCTCCTTGAGCTACTCGAGCGCTACAGGGTCAACAGAGGAATGGGACTTTCCACCTAACACCACCTTCATCTCCTTAGTTGAGTACTTCCGATCCTCTTATAACTTGAGTAAGTGTTGGTAGCCCCCCTTATGGTTGGTGCTGGCATTCCCCTGGTTGGAATCAGTTGGGATAAGCCTGAATGTTGTTGGTATTTCCAATACCAAAACGTAACCAATTGCTCTAACACCAAATGGAACAAAACATCATTTATGAGAGGATCCTGGAATGCTTCTGATTATCCCTGGGATAATACCCACTATCCTTCAGCCCTTTCCTTGACCCATACTACGGGGGGGGAGTCACCTGTGTTATCAGAACAATGGCACAGGGAAAAATATGGGTTCTAGTAGATGTAATCTTACTATATCATGTTATAACAATGGTTCTCAAGATGGCATACATTTTCACTTATCAGCCAACTGTAACATGAATGGTGGAATGCATATACAGGCAGGATCCCCAGATAGCCCCACCCCTTACTACATTTGTGGGGGGAAAAAGCCTATAAATGGCTCCCTGTTAACTGAAAAGACACCTGCTATGTTGGGATAGTTATGCCAGGGATCCAAATAATACACCGACTCGGTAATCAGGTCAGGAACAGACGGGTTGCTGTCTCAATACCTGAAGACCTTTCTTTCATTACTGACATTCAGGGCATATTCAGATCAGGCTTCCCCTGGTATGGAGCAGCAAAAGCCATGCACGGGATGAACACACATTCTACAGCCTTTGAGAGGTTTGCTAATGAAACCATAGGTGCCTTAAGGGGAATTAACCAAGAGCTATGGGCAGTCCGCCAAGTCACCCTACAGAACCGTATGGCTGTAGATTGTATGCTGGCCTCTAAGGGGGGAGTTTGTGCCTTGGTTGGGAAAGAGTGCTGTGTTTATATTCCCGAAAACCATCAGGAAATAGGGGAACACATAGACTCTATGCAACAGGCCCTTAATGAGTTTGAAGAAGAAAAACAGAAGTCGGCAACAGGGTGGTGGGACTCCTTCTGGTCCTGGCTACCAAACTGGTCAGGTTGGGCAAGGGAATTGATAAAGGGTCTCATTTATTGTACCATAGTTATTGTAGTTATAAGCTTATGCTTTTGTTGTATAATGAACTGCATGTCCTTGTTATGTAAGAAATCTGTGCAGGTTAACACAAAGGGTGAGATGAGAATGATGGTAATGAAGGAACTAGAACATAGAGAATGGGAAAGGAAGGAGATTGCGCAACTTATGTCTATGGAAGTGTGATGGCAAACCCTGGTTGGGTTGCCATCAAAGGGGGGACTGTGGAAGCAGGCCCTTAACATAAGTGGGGACAGGTCAAAGAGGAATACTGAGTGGTGGAAGGATAAGCATGTTTAAACAGGAAAAGAATAAACTGTAACATGTTTGGCTCTCAGCCAAGCATGATAACTGCTGTATCCTGCCCAGCAACAAGTTTGGGCATGTCAAGTAGTGGTTGTTTACTGCACTGTATAAAAGAGTTCACCTGGCTGCATCCAGTAGAAATCCCCTTGTGATTTCTCCACAGCACTGTGTAATAAAGTTCAGTTCATCAGGTCTCCGGCCTCCGTCTTGACTTTTCTTCAACAATTCACACACACAGCAGTCAGCAGCCCTGAACCAGCAGACAGAGCAGAGCTGACCATGCGGTGACTGGTCTCACTCAGGGAGCTTGAGCCAACTTAGCCTGGCTGGGGAAGCCTCCCAGCAAACTCCACAAACTGGGAATCAACAGTGGAGAAATAAAACCCAGCCAAGGGATCCTGCGTTCAGGTCCCTAGAGGCTAGGTCTCGGGGAAACCTGCATGCAGGCCTGGGGATTACTAGCTCCCACTTACTAGCTCCCTCCCCTTGCCCTGGCTGGCTCCAGACTCCTCAAACAATGGCCCCTCCTTCCCCTCCTGAACTCCCTGGGAGGGGCATCTCACTCCCATCTCACTCCCTGGTAGGGAAGGGGAGCCAAGGCAAACTCAGAGTGCCTCTCTCTGAGCTGCTAGCAGACAGAGCCCCAGGCATCTAAGTAATCTCCCTGGGGGTTAAATAGAGGAAACCAATATTTTTATATAGAGAGTAAAAGAAGTACCTATCAATTGCAGGACTTGTGAGAATGAAGTAAATTAAGTGGGCTGTCTGTGTCCTAGTCATAGCCATTGATATGAAATTGTGGGTATTAAAGGCAGGGAAAATTGGCTTTGTAATGCGTTAACCAATTAATGTCTTTATTCAAGCCCAGGGTAATGATGTCAAATTTGTAAATGAATTCCAATTCTGCAGTTTCTCTCTATAATTAGGTGGTTAAATTCCCTTGTTCAGGTTGAACCTCCTACAACTCAATCTCCCTCCACCAGTAACATCCATGATCTGGTAGGGGTCCTGGCTAGGAACCCCAGTGGCAAGAGGGCTGGCAGCTCAAAGCTTGTTGGAGCTGGGGCTGGGCCCCAGTAGTGAAGCAGGGGCCATGGCAGACACAGTAGTAGGGCCAGGGATGTGGCAGTTGTGGCATCCGTGGTAACAAGGCTGGGCCAGAGATGCAGCACCTGCAGTAGCCCTGATAACTGGGCTGAGGCCAGGGGTATGGCATCCCCTATAATGGGACTAGGGCCGGGACAATCTGGACTGCTGGAGTTGCAGCAGCACCGCAGAGGTAGGGGGCAGCTGGGACGAGCAGCAGGGAAGGAAGGTGCTCTGGGGACCTGGTAGCAGGGAACCTCCTCTGGTCCAGTAAATTCCCTTTTGGACCCGTCAGGTCCTGAGGGAGCTAGATCAGAGAGGTCCAACCTGTAGGAGAATGGCTACTTTTAAATCCATGATTGAGTGACTTGGTAGGTTAAAATGTTCCCCTACAGGTTTATGTGTGTTACCATTTCTGATGTCTGATTTGTGTCCTTTTATCTTTTGTTGCTGAGTGTATCTCCCCTCCCCCCCATTTTGTGAACTAGTTACATGCCAATTTAGTTACATGCCAATTTAGTGATTGTTTGGAAATCTGAATTGAAATTGAAACATTAATACACACTTTAAAAGCATATTCAGTGTATGATAAGATGTGTATCTGAAAAAGTATAATAGATTTGAAAAGTATGAACACAGACTACCTTCCTTATACAGCTGTTGTTTTTTATGACCATGTCAATGTATTCATTTTGGTGATTTTGGCCAACCTAATAATTTCAAATTAAGATTTGTAAGCAAAGTCAAAATGAGCTCCCCCTGACAGCTAGTGATGAGCTGGGGTCTGGAGGGAAAGGCTTCAGGACGAGATTGTATTTACATTCACACATAATCTGCCTAGGTATCCAGCAAACAGAACTGTGTTGCCCAAGTTGGGCTGGGGTTGGGTTACAAATCACTTGAATGCCTGAACATGTGAATGAACTAATGTGCATATCAACTGAAGGAATGGAAGTACCAGACACACGAGAAGCCACCAAAGATGAACACATTGCATTCAAGAAGTTCAACAACAGAGCTATGCAAAAGTATGACAAAAAACCAAGAAGGACATAGATATAGTGCTTCATAGAAGTCTTGAGTAGCCAACTTTTTATTTTTTTTTATAATGGAGATTGCCTATCTCCTAGAACTGGAAGGGACCTTGAAAGGTCATCGATTCCAGTCCCCTGCCTTCACAGCAGGACTAAGTACCATCCCTGATGAATTTTTGTCCCAAATTGCCTCTGCAAGGATTAAACTCACAACCCTGGGTTTAGCAGGCCAATGCTCAAACCAATTCCTCAAACCACTGAGCTATCCCTCTGGCAATCTGTTTCTAAACTTCCCCAGGTGAGTATTTAAGTTTTAAGAATGTCTAATAAGGATCTTGTAGGTGTTTGTCTTGTCTGTGGAATTGTATCTTAGGGATTGACCATAGAGAATGGATCATGTGATGTGTCCTGAATGGAAGCTAGAGGCATGTGGGTGAGAATAGTGGTCAGTAGGTTGCTGGTATAAGGTGGTGTTTATGTGACCATTCTTTATTTCACTATAGCGTGAAGGGAGTGGATCTCTTGTATGGATTGCTCCAGGCTGTGGTCAATAGTAGAGTGGAAATTGTTGAAATCCCTGTGGAATTAGTTAAAGGTCTCCTTCCCATGGGTCCATATGAGGAGGTCAATACATGCATTTTACAATAATAATAATAGCCAGATTATGGTTAGCATTTTTATAAACTACCTCACAAAGCATATTATGTAAAAATATGATTGCAGTAGAATGTAGAATGTAAATATATGGGAGCTTGGGGTCACAGCAATTCTCTATTTTCTGATATATGCACTAAATTTTCTTACTCGGCATATATTAAATCTCTCTCAAGAAGAAAAGTATTCTGTTGGTAAGTTCTGGATCTAGTAGTTCTTTCTGTAATTTACCTTTCTTGAGATGCATACCAGACACGTAACTATTCTAATGTATTTAGTCAACTTCATTCATGTCTTGTTTTTCTGCAGCCATTCAAATCCATGCCATTTGCTAAAGTGCAGTGTTGCACTTTCTTATATTTAGGTTCTTTCACAATAATCTACATTAATTATGGAAAATATTATTAAATTCCCTAACTTTGGATAATTTGCCAGAAGAATAGGTCAAGTGGATCAAAGTATTTAATGAGCAGAAAGACAGCCCCAAGAAAAATTTCTCTCTCTACCAAAAGCAATTGCGTAGATGGAAAAGGAATATTGGGGGAAAAAAGTATTGACTATCATTTAACAGTACTTCCTTGTGACTGTCAAATAATTGGCGAAAATGCAGAAAGAGCACCCTACCATGGATGTTTCAGCCTTTTCACTTACTTTATTTCTAAATCTGCTTACATTAAATATGACTAGAGAGTTTATTCATTTCTCTATGTATGAGGTTGTCAGATATCTCAGAAACAAACAGGCTTATTTGAGATATGATGAAATACAAACAATCAGGAAGGCGTCCAGCTATATGACAGAAATAGGTCCAGAAAAACTCCAGCTGTTTATGCAAATGCTGGTATTGAGATGCTGGCACCTTATCAAGTACCAGCAGATCAGTGGCATATTTGTGTACACTCTTCAGCATGTAATGGATGTTTACTGCATCAAACAGGAAAAATCAACAAACTTCCTAGCAACATTTAAAGGATTTGGTATATTGGGACCTGCAATATTGCCTAATCTGGTGCTATCTAATTAAAACCTGCCTCTCGGTTAAATCTAGCTGCTGTTGACTCATATGCCTCAGTAGACTTAACATAACATATTTTGCTTTTTTTCAAAGCAATTTTTGCAAAGCAGTCACCTTTTAGATATAATAATCTAAGCATAACTCCCATTTATTTCTGGTTTCTTTTCCTGTGTCTTCTCTCTGTTTTATTCATTTTCTTTTTTATGGCTGTGTTCAGCTCTTTGAGGAGAATTAAATAAAAGTTTACAACAGGGTATGACAACCATTTACTTATCATAGCAAATATTTACATAATGTAAACCTAAAGTCCTTTTCTTGAATATATAGTTGTAAAAGTTAGTGAAGTGAATAACACTTGCACTCCAGTGTGCAAAGATGTTAACATTAACTCTAATTTGACTACTTTGTAAACCACGGTCACATACACTTCCTATTCTGCCAACATCTGTTTGTGACTAATTTGGAGAAAAGAGAGTATAATTCCTAAAGGACACTTTTGGAAACCCATATAGTCATTTCCCAGATCACACAATACAATAATCTGCAGCACCTTCTCTTTCTAAGGAAATTTTAAGACTTTCACTCTAGTGTCAACTGTGCTTGGCTTGAATAAGTTAATTAAATCATAACCTGAATTTATTAAAGGATATAACCTAACCTGTATGGGCATTCACTCTTAAATTGATAGAGATGCTAGATGTCCCCATTCCCCAACTCCCATGGAAAAAAATCATTTTCAGTGAACATTAACATACTAAAAAAAAACCACCAAAACTATTTCTGTTTTGCAACAGTCTTTTTTAACCTCCATTCCCAAAATATTTATCTCAAAAGCAGACCCTTTTTCTATTCAAAACAGTTTTGTCTGAATTTTTTTGTGACCAGCATCAATATATACTGATTTTGTGATATTCACTTGATTGAACACCTCATGCATGTATAACATTGTCACGTGATCTCTCTTTCAGTATAGGTATGCCTAGCTCTTGATCTCTGTTGAGAACATAAGAATGGCCATTCTGGATCCGACCAAAGGTCCATCTAGCCCAGTATCCTTTCTTCTGACAGTGGCCAATTAAAGGTGCCCCAGACTGAATGAACAGAACAGGTAATCACCAACAAGTGGTCCTGTTGCAATGAAAGGCACATCTTCACTATAAGATAAGGTTGAATTTAATATAATCGATTTCCTGCCACACAATTTTGTGAAGTCAAAGGTCCATGTCCTCACAGTGGGAAAGAATCAAATGTAGTCCAAAGTATTGCATCCTCATTTGGGAGCCTACCACTGACTCAGAGGGTAAGGCACTTTTGGCAGCTTTATATTCTGGGCTATGCTTACAGTGTCTGCTGGGTCCAAACTTCTGCAGTGGTTGGTAAGGGACATGTAGGCAGTGTGCCAGAATGTACTAATCTATTCCCTCCTCCCTTGTGTGACATAAATGGGGAGGCACTTCACTCATGCCTCATATCCTGATTGCCCATGTGGATACCACAGCAATGTGAACATAGAGCCTGGTGTGCAGGAAAGCATTGTCATACTCGTGTGTCGTGGTGCACCTCATGGGGCTGTGCTTTGAAGGCTTACGCATGGTGCTCCACCAGAAAGAGGAGGAAGATGAAGCTCAGTGTGGCATGGGACACTGATCAGATAAGGTTTGATGCTAGCACATCCACCTCTGGTGCTGTGAGACAAGCTCAGACTGGTGGGACTGTATTGTGATGCAGTCATGGGATGATCAGCAATAGCTGCAGGACTTCCGCATGTGGAAAGACATATTCCTGGAACTGTGTAAATGGCTTTCCTCTTCCCTGAAGCACCAGAATACCTGAATGTGACCCACTGTGACCATGGAGACGTGCATGACAATAGCCCTTTGGAAGCTTGCCATGCTAAACAGCTACTGGTCATTTGAGAATCCATTCAGTGTGGAGAAATCTACAATCAGGGCTGCTATCATTGAAGTAGCCAAGGCAATCAATAATATTCTGCTACGGAGGATCATGACTCTGGGAAATGTGGACAGCATAGTGGAAGGTTTTGTTATGATAGGCTTCCCTAACTGTGGTGGTGCCATAGACAGCATGCACATGCCCATCTTTTGCCCCTAAACACCTTGTCACAGAGTATATCAATCTCAAGGGGTTCTTATTAATGGTGCTGCAGGTGCTCATGGATCATAAGGGCCATTTCACTGACATCAGCATGGGATGGTTGGGAAAGGTGCATGACGCCCACATCTTTCAGAACTCTTGACGCTTCCAAAAGATGCATGCCAGAATTTTTTTCCCTAACCCTGCTGGACAATCTAAGTTGGAAAGCTGGGCATGCCAATAGTGATCTTGGGCAACCCAGCCTAAATCTTGCTCCCATGGCTCATGAAGCCCTACATGGGCAGTATGGACTCCAGAAAGAAGTTCCACCACAGGCTGAGCAGATGCAGAATGGTGGTGGGATGTGCCATTAGGCATTTAAAGACAAGATTCAGGAGTCTTCTGACTTACCTGGACCTCAGTGAATGCAACATTCCTTTTGTGGTGGCAGTGTGTTGTGTGCTCCATAACCTGAGAGAGAGCAAGGGGAAAATGTATCTGGCAGGGTTAAAACACCTAGCCATAAAGTTTGAGCAGCTGAATACAAGCATGATCAGGAAAGCACAGCAAAGGGCAGTGCAAATCAGAGACCCCTTGAAGGACTAGTTCTGAGACTCTCCCCCATGTCTCTCCACAAGGGGCCCCTTTATTTCCTGTGTTTTCTTTTAATCTCCCACCCCACCCCTTCAGCTCAAGCAATAAAGATACCATCGTTCAATGAACATAACTTTTTATTTGGAAAAAAACAGAAGGGAGGTGAAAGAATGCACAACTGGAATGAGGAAGAGGGGCTCAGAAATGAGAGGGGGACTGCCTTCTGCCTCCTGAGGGACTGGAGTTTCTGGCTCCTCTTGATTTTCCCTCCTCATTTCCTCTGGAGGCCCTGGGAGTGGAAGCCATAGGATAGGTGGAGGAGGAACCAAGGTTGTCATTGGGGTAGGTAAGGTTCTGGGAGGTGGCCTTCAAGAGGAAGGAGGCCACACAATCCATCACAGCAGTCCAGGAGGCAAATATGGTCTCATCCTGTCTGGAAAACTGCTCTCAGTTGGCAATCCTGTCCTGTCACTCTGCCTGGATCTCTGTCACAAGGGTATGCATGCAGTCCATTTGCTCACTAAACATCTTCTTCCTCATGTGTTTGTGCATGTGGATGTGTATCAGGTGGGAGAACTGGAGGACACACCGAGCTGGCTGCTGTCCCAACTGCAAAGAAAAGTTACAAGTGCAGACTTTACAGGAGATACGTTGTGTTAAGCCTATCTCTAATCTGTTTACAGAGACCTTTGATGCATGCTAAGACAATGAAGATGTGTTCCCTGAAAGACCAAATGTTTGCTTTAAAGCTAGCACTTCACAGCAGATGCCCTGACTGCTCAGGGGAGCATCGGGATTAAAGTGCTGCATAGTCCTGTCTTTTGTTTGGAGGCAAGCAGTCATGGTAAGGAGCTATCCAGGGCCAGACCCTGCAGGAGGAAGGTGGGTGGCAGAAGATGGAAGCTTCCCACTGCCTCCTGCACATGTGGATTCCCAAGAAAGTGCTACTTTTCCAACAGGGGCGGGAGACTGCAGGTGGGAGGGAGAGCTTGCTTCTGTATCTGCCACACACTGGGTCCATCAAATTTGCGTTCTCCCAGGGACTCTGGTATTTGAGGCACACTCTGTCTCCCGGGGAGCATTCTAATAGCTTCGCCTCCTTCATGCAGGTTGTCATGTGAAATATCAGTCTTTTTTGAATCAAACTGTGATCAGGAGCAAATGCTGACTGAACATAGCCATAAAGCTGGGCCTTATGGTGCACTGTTTTGAAGTTCAATGACTCCAGACCACTTACTGGTGGCTTGACATGGAAAGGTGTTCTACCACATGAGGATGGCATAATGCTGGCCTCCCCAAAAACCTTGTGAGAAAGATTAAAGAGTTCCTAAATGAGAGCTTCATGGACCTGTGCAGACAAGACTCCTCTCCATCTGCAGACATGTGAACAAGTTGCTCTTGGCCACGTGTGCTGTGTGCGCACAGAGTACACTGCGCCTCAGATCCCACTGCCTCAACCCACTTGTAGTTAGACAAAATTTGTGAACTTATTGAGGTCGGTGCTGGACTAGGAGACATCCTGGGGAGTGGGTGGGTGGGGAGAATGGTTCCAGTGAAATGACCAGGTTCTACCTCTCAGGGATTTGTAACTGGTTACTCTCCTCCCCCTCTGCCACCACAGTGTCCTTCATGCTGACACCAGGAGTGTTTTGGCTAGACTCCACGACTTTGCTGGGGACGCTGTCATCCAGCTGGTCATAGAAGCGGCACGTGAGAGGTGCCACACCAGAGCATTCACTCTCCTTTGTCTTGTGGTAGGATTGGCACAGCTCCTTGATTTTCACTCTATGCTGCTGCATGTCCCTGGAATATCCTGTAGCCCTCTATGCAGCTTGCAATCCTGTCAAATATCTTCTGCTGGCTCAGAATTTGTCAAGGATGACTTCATCCTCCCATACCTTGATGAGCTCCAAGATCTCCTGGACACTCCAGGAAGGCACTTTTATGTGCCACTGGAAACTGGAGACTGTGGGAGTAGAAGTCCTTAAAGTTTTCATACTGTTGTTGGGATTACTCAATGCCATTTGCATATGTGCTGGAGTGTGCTGTTAGCTTGCAATGGGTTTGCCTTGCTGTCCACATGGAACAGGCCCTTCTTGAGGCTTTTTGAGCTCAGCAAGAGAGCAGTAGAGGTACAAGTTATTGCTAGTTATCAACCCATGACAGGACCTTCCCTTTTATTCCATGACAGCTTACTTTGCTTAAGATCGAAATACACCTGCAATGTACACAGCTATGTCGTCAAAATCACTATCCCTGACACAAATTTAACTCTAAATTTAAAATTCTAAAGAGAAATAAAACTTCATATACAATATCCATTTAAATTAAAACATCTTTCTGACATTGTTTTAAGGATGTGTGTTTGAATGCAATTTTGAGGAACTGGATGTGTGCCTTTTTAATAGATGAACAATAAAAAGGAAAGGAAATGTGTTGAGCTGATGAGTTTGTGTTCAAATATAATGGTACTTGACTGCTAGAACGTGAGCATAGCTGGCTGTGCATGTTAATGTTATTTTTAATTGGTGATTTCCTTGATTGTAACTGATTGTGTTTATAGGTAGTACTCGAAAAAAAATTAAGGTTCTTAAACTACTTAACATGAACTTACTTAGAAAGTTTTTTTGTATGGAAGGAAAGGTTAGGGAGTATTTATCTATGTATTGTATAATGTAATTGTGTATTAATTCAGAAAGCACATTAAGTATGCCTACTTGTAATCACATACATAAAATGGTAACTTAGAATGCAATTACAATATTTAATTACAAAATTATTAGGATGTGCAATGATTGTAGTAAAAACCTTTAGTTACCCTTTAAATGAAGTGCCTCACTCTCTTTATTGAGGTTTAAAAGCTATGTATTAATAAGACATGTTGTTATACTAGCTAAGCAACAGTATATATTTTCTGGATTAATCAGATTTGTATTTAATAATGAGTAACTTTCCTATTAAATCTAAATTAAATGCATTTAAGCGTATACAGCAGTATAATGTTTAAATAGTTATCCATCACCATGAAACTTTCTGAAAAATGCCATACAATTTTCTTGTTTTTTTTTTTTAATTGTGTGAAAAATAGGGGGGGAAACCTTCTATTTTTAATTTTTATAAAGCTGAGTTTCATCCTTAATAGACAATGCGAAGTTATAGGATGCTCTCTCTCTTGTGGCCCAGCTAGTCACCTCAACTGTACAGAGTCACGCTGGGGGTGAAGAGTCCAGATTACTGGATCCCTCACAATGCAAACTATCAGTTGTGTGTGATTATAGCAGGGTTATTTTGGGACAGACTAATGCACAGGACCTCACGCAGCAGTCTCTAAAAAGCCTTTGGGTGGCCTTGCTGGGAAACTACAGGGCCTGGTACCTGAGTTACAGTCCACTGTGCTCTGATTCTTCCTACTTTTCTGCAACTGGCAGATGATAGGGAAGTGTAAGTGGACCTGGATACAATTCACCATTCCACTGGGTACATCACAGGTCCACGAACAAAAGAGCGAGGAGCATCTCAGTCCCCTCTGGCATGTGCAACAGACTAGCCTCCCCTGGGTCACTTCCTACTTCCCCCTGGTCTCCCTTTATTTAGGTCCCAACATCTAACTTCTGTCTGAGGAGAAGTTTACTCTCAGATACTCAATATTTCAGTCTGTCAGGGATTCCCAGCTCTATTATGAATGTCTACTTTCTGCCCATAATCAGGGAGAAGGTAGGGAAGAAAAGAGCCTCAGGCCTGTGTTTGGGTCTTACCCACAGTCTGGACCTCTCCCCTGTAGATCCCTTTATTCCAGAAGCTTCAAACTGGCGGTCTTGCTGCAGCAAGTCTCTCTTTTTCCCTCCCCTCGATTGCCTATCAAAGTCTTATTTTTGAATAGGGCCTCCATTTGGAGTATGCTCTGCAGCTGTTGAGTGGCAGAGCCTATTTAGCCTAATACAGATCAGCAACTCCCTTAGTCTTCCTGTGAGATCTGTAAATCTCATCTCACACTCTCCCTCTCAGGCTGGACATTGAAGAGCATGAGAGAACTGAAGTGGAGTGTGACCAACTGTTCAAATGAGTCAACAGCAGTAGCAACAACAGCAGTAGATGACCCAAATGATTTAGCACCTGGACGTCCAACAGCAGCAGCAAGTCGTGTTGCAGGTGTCTTGCAGAGCCACAAAACTTCTGCATTTTCAGTTTGTTCATCCGAGTGCCATCCAGATAATGGTGAGTTGACATTGGTGGGGTATACAATGGGGTGAGAGAGCACCTATGCCCATTGATGAGAAAAGTCTAAGCCCTACCAGAATTCACCAAGTCCGCTGCAAAGAGGCAAATATAATACTTCCTGGAATGATCAGGGTATTATAGATAAATTATTCCAGATTTCATCACAAGTGGCACCCCATTGACAGAGCAAGTGAAAGATCATAGAATCATAGAACACTAGAACTGGAAGGGACCTGAAGAGGTCATCGAGTCCAGTCCGCTGCCCTCATGGTAGGACCCAGTACCATCTAGACCATCCCTGATAGATGTCTATCCAACCTGCTCTTAAATATCTCCAGAAATGGAGTTTTCACAGTCTCCCTAGGCAACTTATTCGTGTTTAACCACCCTGACAGTTAGGAAGTTTTTCCTAATGTTCAACCTAAACATCCCTTGCTGCAATTTAAGCCCATTGCTTCTTGTCCTATCCTCAGAAGACAAGGAGAATATTTTTCCCTCCCTCCTCCTTGTGACACCCTTTTAGATACCTGAAAACCACTATCATGTCCCCTCTCAGTCATATCCTTTCCAAACTAAACAAGACCAATTCTTTCAGTCTTCCCTCATAGCTCATGTTCTCTAGACCTTTAATCATTCTTGTTGCTCTTCTCTGGACCTTCTCCAATTTCTTTATATCTTTCTTGAAATGTGGTGCCCAGAACTGGACACAATACTCTAATTAAGGGCTAATCAGCACAGAGTAGTGTGGAAGAATGATTCTCTCATGCCTTGCTGACAACATTCCTGTTAATGCAGTCCAGAATCATGTTTTCTTTTTTTGCAACAGCCTTACACTGTTGGCTTATATTTAGTTTGTGGTCCACTATGACCCCTAGATTCCTTTCTGCAGTACTCCTTCCTAGACAGTCACTTCCCATTCTGTATGTGTGAAACTGATTGCTCCTTCCTAAGTGGAGTAATTTGCATTTGTCTTTCTTTATTAAACTTACCAAACCAGTTAGGTTTCTTACCTCCCCTTCTCCTATCACAAGGTTGATGGCTAGAATCTTTGTTAATTTCCATCATAAATTGACTTGTGGCTTGTTAATATCTATTTGTTCTTATGTTATTTAGTTAAAACAAGCACATTTTACTCTTTAGCTGCTGCTGTTATTAATTTCTTGGCACCAAATTATTGCCAGTCAACAGAGAAATATATATTTGTGCTGAAAGCAACCGAGAAGTTGGTAACATTATTTTCAAACTCTTAAATATTGAACCATTTCTTAAGGTAGAGATTCTCTTCTGAACAGTCTGTTCTTCCAGACTTCCAGTTAACTGATTCACAGAATTTAAAGCCAGAAGGGACTATTATGTTAATGTAGGCTGACCTCCTACATAACATAAGCCAGCATTTCACCAACTTATTCATGCATCAGCAGCCTGTGGCAATCCTCCCTGCATTAGAATGCTTGGCTACTTAAAAGCTCAGGACAGTATGAAGAAGAGACAATGGAGATAAATTTGTCTGAATACAATGCTTGTGATTGTGTAGTTAACTTCCTTTGTTAGATATTTGTGCTATTTCATTCCCTTTCCTTTTTTTCAGTTTATAGGCTTTGCCGTGACTAATTCTCCCCTTGTAGCATTTTTGTTTTGACTGCATGTGTATTTCTGACTCCTCACAAATTGGTGCAATCCGAGATCACGGTCATCATCACACAGAAACAGCTAAGGAATAGGGCATATTACACCCAGGCAAACCAAGGAGAATTTTTTGTGTTTCTTTAAGTATATATAGTTGGTCCAAAAAATTCTGTGGCAGTCATGAAAGGCGTGTAAGACTCTATAACGTTTTACTTTGTCTGATTTACGGTTGTGAGCAGTCATGTCAGCTGATGCTATTAATGACCAGTTTGTATCACAACAAGCCATGTTCACTATTGTATCAGCTAATTAGAATTACACTCTAAGGGAGCAGGTGCACATATAGATAAGAACATAAGAACATAAGAACAGCTGTACTGGGTCAGACCAAAGGTCCATCTAGCCCAGTATCCTGTCTACCGACAGTGGCCAGCACCAGGTGCCCCAGAGAGGGTGGACCGAAGACAATGATCAAGCGATTTGTCTCCTGCCATCCCTCTCCAGCCTCTGACAAACAGAGGTCAAGGACACCATTTTATCCCCTGGCTAATAGCCTTTTATGGACCTAACCTCTATGAATTTATCCAGCTTCTCTTTAAACTCTATTATAGTCCTAGCCTTCACAGCCTCCTCTGGCAAGGAGTTCCACAGGTTGACTACACGCTGTGTGAAGAAGAACTTTCTTTTATTAGTTTTAAACCTGCTACCCATTAATTTCATTTGGTGTCCTCTAGTTCTTCTATTATGGGAACTAATAAATAACTTTTCTTTATCAGCCCTCTCCACACCACTCATGATTTTATAGACCTCTATCATATCCCCCCTCAGTCTCCTCTTTTCTAAACTGAAAAGTCCCAGTCGCTTTAACCTCTCCTCATATGGGACCCGTTCCAAACCCCTAATCATTTTAGTTGCCCTTTTCTGAACCCTTTCCAAGGCCAAAATATCTTTTTTGAGGTGAGGAGACCACATCCGTACACAGTATTCACACTGACTGGTGAGTCACACAGATAAACACACTGACTGGTGAGTCACACAGATAAACACACTGACTGGTGAGTCACAGTCAGTATTGTGTCAACTAACATGATTTTTCCAAAGCTTGATCAAGCACAATGAAATGTGGTGCAGAACAGGCCAAAGCATCCAGTGCTGGGATTAGCTAGCAGTAAATTTCACTTTTGTATGGCACACTTTCTTGCTTTGTGACAGACACAGTTCCTTGGATCACCTGGAAGAGTACAATGGGACAACGTTGCCACAATTTATTTGGGCATGATATCAAGTTTAAGAGCTATTCTGACAGAACATTACCATAAAGCAGTCCAAAATGATAACACACAAGTAGGAAGATTTTTAAACATCAGCATGATAAAAGCAACAAGACAGTCTCAGAGGGTTTCTATCCAGAATTTTGGAGTGACCCTCCCAGTCTGGATCAACAGAATCAGGCTAACAGGGAATGCCCAAGCGATCTCAAAAATGTACAGATCATGCTTTAAAGTTATGGCTTGGGGTTGAGCTTGGGCTCTGAAGCCTAGGATGGGAAGTGGGATTAAGAATTTAAACTGCAGCTTCACAGTGCCATTCATACCGCTATTGTTAAAGTAATAGTGCAAGCCACACTAGCCCATATCTGTTGACTAGTGATGAGAGGCTCAGTCCAAAATGCTGGATAGACAAACTCTAGCCATTATATATGAACTGCATAGAATGAATGAGTTCTAGATTGAGTACAGTTGTGCCCACATGTGCTTAGTCCAATTTGGGTTATGTCTAAACTGCAACACTATTTTGAAATAAGTAGCGCTTTCCGAAATAACTTAGTCCTCGTCTACTTAGTCCTTAGTCCTTTCGAAATAAGTGCTGTGTAGATGCCTCCTATTTTGAAATAAGATATGCAAATGACGTAGCTCAATTGGCATAGCTTATTTTGAGTTAAGCCCTGCAGTGAGGTGCACCCCAAAACTGACCTTACCCGGGTAAATTTTATATAGATATAGATATACACAGATAGAGAGACTGAAATGGAGAGCAATAACTAGAAGGAGATAGTGCCTGAAGAGAGGTGCAGTGTACATAGAGTGAAATACTGGCCTATTAAATCAATAGAAATTTTGCCATTAGTTTAAATGGGACATGATTTAATCCATAATACAGTCATAGATTTTAAGGCCCTAAGGAATCATTCTTATTATCTAGTCTTATCTCCTGCATAACTCCGGCCCCAGGACGTCCCTGATTTAATTCTAGAATTAGAGTATAAATTAAAGAAACAAAATCTAATCTTGATCTAAACATAGTGATTATACCAGTAAACTTCCTAAAATGAAACAAATAATCAAATTCAGTTAATAAAATAATTGTACTCTATAACCACAATATTAGACAATTTTTATGAGAGAAGAAATTTAGCTCTGTCTCCTACTATATTTGTAAACCTCTCTCCCCAGCTTTGTATTATCTGCAAATTTGATCAAGATGCTTTATATTTTTATATCCAGATCATTAATAAAGATGTTAAACAACAACCTTCCAACCTAACATTATTCTATTAATAGTTATCCTATGTTTATGGTTATTTAACCAGTTACGTAGCCACTTAACAGATCTACAGGACCTGCATTCCTCAGCATAAAAAATGGCATTTTAAAAAAGAAAAATTAAGAAAATTATTTTGCCCATGACCTAGTGCTGAAGATATACCTTCCAATTCTAGATTTAGTTTCTCCATTTCCAGGCCTTTGGGAGTGGGAGCATTGTAAAGGTAGCATATTTATCTCTTGGGCTCCAATTTAGGACAGCATTTAAGACTGTGTCACTATTTAAATCCAGTCCTATTTAAAATAAAATAGCACTTACACTATTATTTGCTTAACACTGAAGTTCCCCGGTTTTCAGAAAGGTATCCACCCTCTGCAAACCCAGGCTTTTTAAGGAGTCAAGTTGGACGTTTCAAAACTGGGACACCCAGAATTACTAGTCACTTTTCAAAATGTCACTCTAGGCATATTACTAGTAACTTTGAACAAATAAAATAAATATCTTATCTTAAATCTTAAAACCAGGAAGATCTTTTCACTTCATCTTTTGTTTACTAATCTCTTATTGATAATCTTGGCAAAGAACATGAGTTTAACAAGCCACACAATACAACATTTTTAAAAATCTACTAAAATAATGAGAAAGGAACAGCAAATATGCTCCTTTTCTTTGCCAGTTAAAATCATTCATGAAGTTTGAGTTTGACCTCGTACATAATAAAAATCAAGTTTGTAACATACTCTGTCTCGTAAAAGTTCCTAACAGTATTTGCCTTTCACATGTTTTCTCTCACATTACAAAATATTGAAAACATATTTTTCTTCTTAGTGCAGTGTACCGCACTACTTTTTGAGTCCAGCACATTTGCATCATTCATACAGCCCATAGAAATCATGCATATCCAAATGACATTAAAAATTATAATTATTGCAGGACTGATGTCTTATTAATTTTAATATAGGTTCGTTTTTAAACAATATTGTCACTAGCAGATCCCTTCCAGTATCACTATTTCATGCTTCAAGTTGAACTGGGCAGACAGGCAGCAATAAGAAGGTAGACTGCAATTCAAGTTGATGAAAAATAGCTATGGGGCCAGAGAAAGAAAAGATTACAATGATTCCATAGCATGATGGTTTGCGCACTCACTTTGAACAAGGGCTACCCAAATCCTAAATAGAACAGCTTCAGCTGAAGAGACTATGTCTAAACTACACTGAAGTGCCAAAAGAGGATCTCACTTTCAAAAGCAGAGCTTTGTAAAGTGAAAGTAGTCAGGATGTGTTTTTTCCAGCAACTCATCCCATCCCTTTTTCGAAAAGCTGCATAAACCTCATTTTTTGAGGAAATGAGCGGGGAGGGGTTTGCTGGAAAAACCACGTCCTGACTACTTTCATTTTCAAAAGCAGAGCTTTCGAAAGTGAAATCACAAGAAGATATGCAAATTCCAGTAGAATTCACATATCCCTTTTCGACACCTCAGCGTAGTCTAGACAAGCCCTGAGACACATATCAGAATGTCTCATAGCCCAGTGGTTTGGACACTATCTAGCTCCACAGTGCCCTACCCCAATCCTGCCAACACTTACTTATACATGTTTAACTTTACTACCTCGTAGGACACACTATTGCTCAAATAGTAAAGTTAAACATGTGAATAACTGGTTGCAGAATAGAAATCAATTTTGAAACAAGATACAAATAGTAACAGATAACAGGACACAAAGATGAGAAGGATAGTATTAATATCACACAGGTATACAGATCAGTTTTATGCATTATTTAAGAGTATTTATTTACTGCCCTGTTTCATTCTGACGTGACATTAATATGATCACTAACAGTTGAACAGATAAATAAAATTAAAATATAATTATAAAAAGATACAATTACAATGTATAAGAAGGAAAATAAAGCTTTAGGGCACTGCAAAATAGGATTATGTACCTTTCACAATACTAAAGAAATCTGGAGATTTTTAGCTGAAACAAACAAAAATACAGGTTCTATTAAATGTAATAGCTTTCCACGCAATTAAATCTTCAACAGTAAGTGCATTTTTCCTTTAACAAGCCTATTTGAAAGAATTTTAAATTAGGTTCTAAATTGCAGGCATTGATTAAAGAATATTTTGTGCTGACTAGCTTCTTTATGCAAGAATTATCTTGCTTCCCAATTCATATATAAAATCAAATCAAATTTATATGCATTATTTATGCAAGTAATGGAGAAGCTATTGTCAAGTTGTGTCTGGATTTATCTGGCTATGTGTTAAAAGTGTTGAAAATGTTACCTCTTTTTTATTCTAGTGGCTAGTCAAAGTTTGGGATCCATCTGGGAGTAGAAATTAATGACAGGTATTTCTCTGATGCAATTTTCTTTATTTATAAAGAATCTACATTGTCCTGTCTCTCTAAATACAAAAGCAATCAAACAGCAGTAAAGAGCTTATTTTTCTCATTGTAGCTAGGGCAATCTTTTCAGCCTGTACACATGACCACAGAAATGTTCTGAGGTTTCTTCCAGGGTTAGTACTGTGATTTCATTTGGTCCTTCTGGCTGGCTGTGTTTCTCAACAATCCTCTGAATTCCCTCAACACATGAACCTACACCTCCTCAAAAGGATGTTCAGCAAAAATGCCTGAGCACATTCTCAATTATCGTAGGTTAGGGCTTATCATTATGGTTATGTTAACTGAAGGATGTGTTCATCCATATCAATTTCAGCTAATTTTAATTCAATACAAACTTTCACCCTACTCCTTCAGGCTGTGTGTTTTTCATAATACCATAACACCAAGTTAAAATGGTGACTCCCATTAACTCATCATGAACAGAAAGAAAAGAAAAAACTTGATAAATAACAAATGACACAAACTAAACTATTTGCATATCTACAGTGTCTTCCTGTCAAGATATTTTAACATCACCAACACACAAATTTATTTTTATTTCTATGCAAACCCTCATAGGACATATCCCTGATGGACGTTCTTTTAATCATTTGGGAGGTACTCCCTTTTATTCAGCTACTAAGAATGGGTATTGTTACTGTGGAATTTCCTTGCTGCCCCATTCACCTCATTAACAACTTCTCCAGTCTCAACCTCTACAAATACATTCTCAGATTTGGGAGGGAGGGAGGGGCAGCCAAGGGAAAATTCTTCCCCTTTAAGTGTAAGCGCTATCATCCATGTCCACTATGAAGGGGTCTTTGAAACATGGACAGGCTGGAGAATGACTGGCTAAGTAAGAGTTCATCAGAAAAGCACCTGGAGATTATGGTGGATGAGAAGCTGGATATGAGTCAACAGTGTGTCCTTGTAGCCAGGAAGGCTAAAGGCATATTAGGGTGCATTAGGAGGAATATTTCCAGCAGATCTAGATAAGTTATTATTCCCCTTTATTCAGCAGTGGTGAGGCCACATCTGGGCTGCGTCTAGCTTGGCATGATTTTCCGGAAATGCTTTTAACGGAAAAGTTTTCAATTAAAAGCAATTTCGGAACAGAGCATCTAGACTGGCACGAACACTTTTCCGCAAAAGCACTTTTTGCGGAAAAGCGTCTGTGCCAATCTAGACATGCTTTTCCGCAAAAAAGCCCCAATCGCCATTTTCGCGATCAGGGCTTTTTTGCAGAAAACAAATCTGAGATGTCTACACTGGCCTTTTTGCACAAAAGCTTTGCGCAAAAGGACTTTTGCCTGAATGGGAGCAGAATAGTATTTCCGCAAGAAGCACTGATTTCTTACAGTAGGAAGTCAGTGCTTTTGTAGAAATTCAAGCGGCCAGTGTAGACAGCTGGCAAGTTTTTCCAGAAAAGCGGCTGATTTTCTGGAAAAACTGGCCAGTCTAGACACAGCCCTAGAGTATTGCATCCAATTGTGGGCCTCCTGCGATAGAAAGGATGTGGACGCATTGGAGAGGGTGCAGTGGAAGGTAACCAAAATGATTAAGGGGCTGGAGCACATGACCTATGACGAGAGGCTGAGGGATTTGGGCTTATTTAGTTTACAGAAGAGAAGACTGAGGGGGGATTTGATAGCAACCTTCAACTTCCTGAACGGAGGTTCCAAAGAGGATGGAGAGAGACTGTTCTCAATAGTTATGGATGGCAGAACAAGGAACAATGGTCTCAAGTTACAGTAGGGAAACTCTAGTCTGGATATTAGGAAAAACTCTTTCACTAGGAGGATGTGAAGTACTGGAATGGGTTACCTAGGGAGGTGGTGGAATCTCCATTCCTAGAGGTTTTTAAGTTTCGGCTTGACAAAGCCCTGGCTGGGCTGATATAGTTAGGATTGATCCTGCTTTGGGCAGGGGACTGGACTCTGATCTCCTGAGATCTCTTCAAGCCCCAGGATTCTAAGATTCTAAGAGAGGAACAATCTCAAGAAACATTTTCAGATAGAAAACGTTAAATCACACCCTGATGAACAAGGAAATATCTTCCTTTTACTATTGGCTACAGGTTTAAAACATTTAGCAAATAAAACAGAGATCAGTTCTTGTTTCAGGTCCACAAGAGCTGTAGTGGTAAAAACTTCCCCAAAATCCTGAGTCTGCATAGAGGTTGCAATATCTCTCCATCTTTTCTTTTCCTGGAAGGCTACCTCAGCATGTATGTCTTAGAAGGTATTCTGTCCCAGGGCAGTTCAAATGAATTTATAAAATGATTCATAAATTATTTTCTGGTATTGATTGCATAGCTGTAATGAAATGTAAACCAATTGGTAGCTCATCTGTTATTTCAGCCTCATAGACTTCTTTCTTGTACACCACTGTCAAACCCAGTCTTTGAACCAGTTGCCTTTCCACATTCTTGGTCTCCATTCGAGACCAATCATGAGGATCAATCCTCTGTTCCTTAACCTTTTTAGTAGGTATAGCTTAACTATGATATTTTAGCCAAGGTCAGTCATGCCCATACCATCCCCTTCTCCTTCTCACCACTGCTTTGAGTTTTCATGTTGAATCCAACCAAATAAATTTCCTCTAAAAATAGTGGGTGTTTTGCATCATTTGAGTTAGGAAAGCCTGATCTCTCCCCCTGAACCTCTGTGGATTGCAAACCAAGTAGAAAGCTGTTGTTACTGTTGATACTCAAGTCCTCCGGATGACTCAATTCCTCATCTAGGTAACAGGCCTCTTCCACTGGTTTGTGACCCTTTCATTTCCTACTGGAAATGACTTTTTCAGCTCCTTAATTCTTTGCTGCAGCTCATGTCTATTAACAAGTTCTAATTTGGCTACAGCTTGCCTAGTCTCCACTATTTCGTAGAAAAACTTCTGGTCTGTGACAGTCAAGTTGATGATCACCTCTTTGCAGCTGGGTTTCCCAATTTTGTCCAAGTGTTTCATTGGTGCTGCTCTAATATCTCATCTCAACCTGCATGTTCTCTCTGAGCCTTTTTTGGAGAAGCCTCCAACTTTTGTTTTAGGAGTGTATATGACTGACTGACTGAATTTCTTTGGTAAGGCATCTAGTCAGCTTTCTTTAAAGCTTGCTGTCTATTTTGGATTTCTGAAAGCAACTCTATTATTCGTTCCATCTTGGTACAACAGGAATAGCAGTTCCCAGTTTCTCTTCTTGGAAACTCTTTTTCTACTCAAGTGACTGGTCAAAGTTTTGGGCAGTTTCTATTTGGAATAGAAATTGCTGATGGTCAGATATTCCTTTGATGCAGTATTGTGTGGTTTTTTTAAAGCAAAGAATAATACACATTCTCTCTGAAGGAAGAATGAATGAAAGAGCTGTAAATAGATTCTTTTACTCACTGCCCCAACACCATTTTTATAACCTTCTATCCTGTCCCGAAGCCTCTCTCCCAGGTTTCTTACAGGGTCTGATATCATGCTTTCAGCTGCTCCTTCAGGCTGTGTGTTTCTTGCCCCAGTACCCTTCCATGACCTTCCAAAACAATACTCATTCAAAACATATAGTGGGTTCATTTATACCTTCTGCCCTGAGAGCGCTTATCTTTATGTGTATATTATTGTAAAGGTGCAATTTCACTAACCCATAATAAAGTTTCACCAACACATAACAAGATATAGAGTTTGAATAACCCTAAACTTGAAAGTTGATATTTCAGATATTCCATCATTGGAGTGAGTTGTATTTGTTAGCTATAGGTACTCAAATATAAATAAAATAGCAGATGTCAGAAAAATCCACTATTGCCCAATAGTAATGAGATGACATTCATAAATTACCTCCTCGCCACTTCCAGGTCTGTAATACTCCACATTATTTTTTTTTCTGAAATACAACCCACTGAATTATATCATACTATGCATATTGAAAGGAGAACTTCCCTTTCAGACATTTGTGAAGTTTTGTTTTAATACCATTTATTAACTGCTCCATACCCCAAAATCTTTTAGAATATGTTGCTAACATTACAATGTTAAACTTTCTGGCTAGGATTTTCAAAGGAGCCAATGAGATTTGGCACCTAACTCCATTTGGCTTGAGGAGAAATTCCCACTCTTTTTTCTCACTCTTAAAAATTTTGATTAATAAGACTTGTGTCTTTTACACACCTACATTTTTAAGTTCATTCCTTTCATTATATTAAAAGTATATCATATTATATGTTAAAGTTCCTGAATGTCTCTGGATTACCAGTTCCTATTTTAATAGTTTGTATTGGGGCAATGGAATGATGTGATGTTTTGATGGGAACAAGAAAAGGCCTATGAACTACAGAAGACCCTAGTTTATCTGATGAAATTGGGACCAGGGCCAGATAGGATAATCCAAACTTTGGATAAGATAGAGAATGGGAAAGTGTGAGGATGCCACACTATCTAGAGGCCACCGAAGAGATTTCCAGTTTCTAGACTTGTGCACTGATTGGTTGATTAATAAGAATAATGGAAGGCTGGCAAACTGGTGTTCTTCAGTATTTACGTTGCTTTTAAGTCCTCAAAAAAGGCAATGAGCAACACACAGGGTTTATGCTGGTCCTATATCAAGGAATGGATTTCACCCCAAATTAATATTACTGAGAGTTTCTATCTATTTCTTCAGGATTATAGGACATAGTCCAAGGGAACTTGCATTGCAAAGAATGGATTTCTCATCCTCTTGCTTGATTTATATACATTAAATGGCTTCTTGAGAGCAGGATTCCTTAAGGGAGATGATGTAACCTCCCATCCTCCCATCAATCCTTCCAACTTCCTAAAATCTTGAACTCTTCCTAAAAGTGATGTTACACTTCAATTTTACACTCTTCTGCTCAAACTTACATGTGATCTAAATCAGGCATAAATGGTGCTTATTTCTCTTCCTGCTTCTCTTCATTGCTGTGAGATGCTGCATTTCTAACACTTCCAAAAAGCAGAGGGAACTTCTCTTTTCTTCTTTCCTCATTTAAGGAGCTATTGAATGTTCTCACTTAGTTTCTCCACCCTTATTCCCCCTCTCAGATTATGGATGTAAAATTATCTTATTTAAATGAAAAAACGGATGACTTCCTGTCCACACCACGAATTTGAAATGGTCTGGATCTAATTAATAATCATTCTCTGTATGAAAGTGTAGACTTTGTGGTGCACAAAGGGATTGCTGAAAGCTGTTATTTTCTTAGGGGGGGTACAGCAGTGTCCTAGTATCATACCCTTTATGATTTTGCTGCTTTATAGCTCCTAAACAAATCTCTCTTTGGTACTTTCTAATGAACCTGGGACAGGACTCTTTGGTGTTTGCAGCCTGACTGCTAATTTATATAATTTACCAACTATTTATAAGTCAACAGAGCCTCAATATCCTTCAGGGGTTCTTCTCCATCTTATTCTTCTTTCTCTTCTCCTCCCCTTACAATAATACAAATATGAAGTCTACAAAAGTAGACCAACAATATGGCTTAAAATAATCAAGTAAAATGGTATTCTGGGAGTCATGGAAGGAGATCTGAATCTATTCAGTTTTGCAACAGCTTTCTGAATGACACTGAAAAAGTCACTTAATATGTCAATGACTCAGGCCTAATTAATTAATATGCTTTTAAGGGAAGCATACCTACATGAAGTATAGATTAAAACACTCAGGCTGCAGGGAGAGCATGGCATGTTATAAGTAATGGAAGAAAGAAAAAAATATCAACGCTGGTAATAAGGAATAATAGAGCAATTATGCTTGTGACTCATCTAATGTTTTTGTGAATTAGAAACCTATGGGCTTATTTTTTCAAAACAGCAGCATTATTTATGTAATGGAACATACAGGGATTTTTGTGTTCATCTCATCTTTTAAGAAATTCTGACCACTGTGTCCAAGACTTAAGCAGCCATGTTACCAAGAGTTAGATGTGATCTAATTTTCCATGCAGCTTTTTTTTCTTGAATTGTGGAGTGTTGATAAATAACAAAGCACTACTGAATATCTTGAGTCAGGCAAGGGAATGGGAAAAAAAGCTAGAAGTGTCAGCCATGCAAACATTGCATAGCCAGGATGATCAACATTTCCGGTTTGTTATGACTATTTGGTTTTAAATAGTTAGTCAAAGGCTGTCTGGAAATCTAAGTACTTCTTTCTCTGGAAGTATTAAGTTTATTTCATCCTCGAGTAGTTATGTTTCCACATCCTGGGTGTCTAAGAATTCTATGGTTCTCAGCAACATTCCTACTTGCCCCTCTAATCCAATAATTTTTTTTCTTTTAGCACAACAATCAACTTGAATTTCATCTGTTGCAGATGATCACCTGTTTTAATTATGGGACATCCTTAAATCCTATACAAAACTGAACCTGGAAGGAAAGCATCTTACATTCCATTTCCCATTTCCCTCTGAAATGTTCCTATTTGTGGTGTTTGCTACTCTACTTTGGGGTCTTGATTTTTCCTAGCAAGTGTCTTTTTTTAAACCTAGACTCCATTAGCTCAGCTCACCCTCTCACCCCCAGGTAGCAATTAGCCATTCAGACTTCAAAGAGTGAGACTAATAAAGCTCTAAGAATCAGAGCTTCAGAGTCCCTATCAAGGCACCCACAAACTGACCTGACTTACTCAGGGGCTGTGGCCTAACTACACAGCCTATACGCAAAGAACAAACAAACAAACAAACATGTCGAACACACAACCCACACAGATGGACTTAATGCTTTAATCATAAACATATAAGAGTCTGCAAAATTAGTTTTATTTTTCATCACCTCTACATTTCCTGTTTGGGTAAAACTCATATTTTAAAATGTTCTCTGGTAGGAGAGGATGAACCAGATAAGCTTTGGAGTTGAAGTATGAGTTTGGAGTAATATACAATGCTGATGTAAATTATTTGTAACTCCCAAAATCTACAAAATTTTACTCAAAACAATTCAAGAACAGACCCATTTTTCCTTCCTTATTGTAATAATACCACCTCAAGAATTCCTGGTTTAGAATCACAGAATCATAGGGCTTGAAGAGACCTCAGGAGATGACTGAGTTCAAAACCCTGCCCAGTGCAGGATCAAACCTAACTAAATCTTCCTAGCCAGGGCTGGGATTTAAAAACCTCTAGAGATGGAGATTCCACCACCTCCCTAGGCAATCCATTCCAGTCCTTCACCACCCTCCTAGTGACATAGTTTATCCTAATATTCAACCTAGACATCCTCACTGTAACATGAGACCATTGCTCCTTGTTCGGTCATCAGTCATTACTGAGAGCAGCCTTTCTCCATCCTCTTTGGAACCTCCTTTCAGGTAGTTAAAGGATGCTATCAAATCCCCCCTCACTCTTCTCTTCTATAGACTAAATAAGCCCAAATCCCTCAGCTTCTCTTCATAAATCATATGCTCTATCTCCCTAATCATTTTTGTTGCCCTCCACTGGACTTTCTCCAATGCATCCACATTGGAGGGACCCAGAATTGGACACAATACTCCAGATGTGACCTCATCAATGCTGAATAAAAGGGAATAACCACTTCTCTGGATCTGCTAGCAATGCTTCTTCTAATGCACCCTAATATGCCATTAGACTTCTTGGTTATAAGGGTACACTATTGACTGTAATCCCCAGATCTTTTTCTGCCAAACTGCTGTTTAGTAAGTCAGTCCCCAGCATGTAACAGTGCTTGGGATTCTTCCATCCCAAGTGCAGGACTTTGCACTTGTCTTTGTTGAACCTCCTCAGATTTCTTTTGGCCCAATCCTCCAGTTTGTCTAAGTCACTTTAGACTCTATTCCTACTCTTCAGTATATATGCCTCTCCCACTGGCTTATGGTCATCTACATTTCCTATTGTCTATGAATATATTGTTTAAGCCAGTCCCAGAGATGAAAAAAAATCAATCATATATTTACACGACTGCTGATCAACACATAAAAATTTAGATTACCTAGCTACATTATTCAGTATTGTGCAAAATTTAACTTCCTGTGTGCCATAACTAGGTTGACTTAACCCCCATTGTATATGAAGCAAGGTCAACAAAAAAATTCTTCCACAAAACTAACTACCATCTCCTGAGAGGTTAGATTTACTACAGCGAAGCAAAATTCCCTCCTACTGCTGTAGTGTTTGTTTGACAGCAGCCTCTGTAGTACAGCCTTCCTCTAAACATTTCTTTACGTTTAAAGTTCTATTTAAGAACTGAGCAAAGGTTTAGAGGGCTTAAAAAAAACGGACTCAGTCTTCCTATTCTTAGTCTTTGGGACTGATGCAAATGTGTCCTATTTCTATATAAGCTTTTGTGGATCATTTGTAAAGATAACTTAACACGAAAGTAAATGAGACACTGTAGTAATAATTCTGACATAACGTGTAGGTTTGGGGCTCTCCATATGTCCCAGAATAGATGAAATGCTTGAAAAAGAAGAATGTGTATTGGCAGCATGACTAGACCTATATCCCTAGGGCAAAACACTAAGCCACACTTGCATTCATTGCAGATATAGATCTTCAGAAAGATATTTTCATAAGCAAGTGTTGCACGAAGGGTATTGTGCCTGCCAAATATATCTCAGGAAGCAGAATGCATTCCAAGAATTGACATACTGGAGAAAAGAGAAGACTAAGGAAACTAACTGTCTGCTTCAGTGACACCCTAGCAGCAGGAGATGACAAAAATGGCAGTACCAGCAGCAAAAAAAGCCTTTTTCCCATTTATAAACTAAATCGAGCATATGGCTAGCTAATTAGACATATTCTCTTTAGACCAGAATAGAGCTATCCAAACAATCTCAGTAGAGGTTTTCATGATCAATAATGTATGTGTTTCAGGAAATACCCTTTAATATAATAAAAAAGGCAAACACTCACCTATGAGTGTAGCTTTTCAGGACAAAATGTTTTCTGTCTGCGATGTTTACCCTCAGTTATGCCATACCTATAACCTACTGGGCAATTCTGCTTTCTCTGCAGTACAGCTCAACACGTAGGCCTGCTGGTCTACCTAACTGTCTGCTAATGGGCTAAGCTCTTAATGCTATCAAGGTGGGGATCGTGTAGAGCCTAACCCAGCATTGGTTTCCTCTTTCCTGTGGATTTACATTTGTTACATTGTTCTTGTTATTATCTTTCATCTTAAATAAACCATACACAGACTGACAGTTCATTCTTGTTCTTTACAAATGAGAAATATCATATTTCCAGATTGTATATTTGTACATCTACTGTTCTCCCATCATTTCCTCTCTAGTTCAATCATACTATGATTTCCTTTGCCATCAATTTGATAGCACTGAGCTAGTGAGATATGTTCTTTAATTCAGGTCGCTGATATAAGACTCTGAACAGAATAACACATACATATGCCTACACATTATCTGTATCTATTTATCTACACATTTTTGTGTACATTTGTCTGACTGTGAGTCTGTTTGTTCAAGAACTTATCCTAAATGGTAAAAGCTAGGGCAACTAACATTTGGTATACAGCTTCCTCTTCTTATTTAAAGCATGGTAATGGTTTGGTTGTGCCAAGGTAACAGGAAGCCCTGGGGAAAAACACAGTTCTCCATAACATGAAAAGGGTGGGGTGGGGGGGCTGCTGTTCCGAGGGATGTGATATGAGAATAGCCACTGGGGATAGTGAGCCCACAGGGGAGAGAGCTATCCTGCAGTGTCCCCTGGGGGCAGCCACACCACCAAGGGAGTGTCCAGAAAGGCTGGCGCTCCACCATCTTGCCTGCCAGCACACTGGTAAGTAGCCTCCCTGCCCCAAATCCTTTCCCAACTTTCAGCCCTTGGCTGCAGCATCAGGGGAGGGAGAGGAGAGAACAGGCCCCTGGTGGGCTGATGGATACCCTGAGACATGGGTTCTGAAAAATAAACCGTGAGCAAAAGACCCATCCCAAGTAAGTTGGGCAGGGTCCTTTACCATCAGGTTTTTAAGTCCAGCAACTAAAAATCCTTTTAATGTGCTTGTCTCTTCTCAGTACCCTACTGAAACTACTGGGTCCAAGTAGCTATCTCCAGCATTTCTCAACTTGCTGGGCTTTAGAACCCATGTCTCCTATCAAACAACTGCCATTAGCTGAGGATGAGTCCCTCATTTGGGATATGCCAACTATAGTTCAGCAGCCCTTGATTCACACAGAATAATTTATTACTTCTGCCCCAATGACAAGGAGACTGGGGATCCAACATCAGCCAAAAGTGGTCATTTGGGAAAGCAATTCCATCCATGCTAAGCACTTAAGCAGGGTGGGCATGTCTATGCAACTGGCAAATACTCTTTCACAGCTCATCACTAGATGTCAGGGCAAAGTTCATTCGCACTCTGTTTAGAAAAGTAAGCTGAGAAAACAAATTCTACAATGTGATGTCATATGGACAGCCACACAGTTCATCATCAGGGTTCGAACCTTGAGATCCACTGTCATTTGGTATGGCCATGTCACCCTTACTTCTGCACAGCTACTGGTAGGGCACTGCCTTTAGAACTGGGTGCTCAGCTAGCAACTGCCATGCTTTGACCACCCAGCTCTGAAGTAACAGTAACAATACCACCACTCCTCAACAATAACCTTTCTACCTTCTTTTGCATTGGAGCATCCTGTTTTGGAAATACTGGACTCTATAGTACAGGTTTCACACAAAAGATTTGATTTCATGGAGGGAACAAGATTTCAGGTCTGTGATGTGTTTCTCATGCCTATGAATTTGGTAGGGGATAATTTAGAAAGAAAAAAATAGCTTCATTCATGTAGCTTTGAGCAGGAGCATGCTCAGCTGCTCTGTAGGGATGGCACATGCACATTATGATCACACGTAGGGGAAGCATGTGATTGATGAAGCATGCTCAGTGTGGGTGGAATCTTTGGAAAGCTGATAAAATGGAAATGTTTTTGAGCATGTACAAACTGGTTTTTCAAAAAAACCTGTCAAATTTGGAATGGTTTTAGCTAGGACAGCAAAAAGGCACATTTTTGTCACAAAGAAAATCCACCTGCAAAATGTCAATTCTCTGCTTGAAAGCATAATGGTGCTAGATCTGTTCAGAAAAAGATTGCAATATCTTTTTAACATGGATAAAAACATATTTCCCTCTAGCCTTTTTCTCAGAAACAGTTGATTCATGTGTGGTGAAATTTTCCAAAAAATTAGCCTGAGGCAGATATCCACCATGGAAAACTGTATAACTTGGGCAAAATAACAAGCAACTGAGTACATTGTCTTCCAATGGGAAATGTCTGGCAGCCTGAAGAAGTCACTACTAGCCTCATCTATAATACATGTTTTCTACCAAAACATCCATAAGAGAAGCATTACCTGCTTTCCACATGGAAGAACCCGTTTCTCCAAAAATCCTTGGAGGATAATATATTTATACATGGAAAATTCAGACAACAAATGAGCAGACTGAGATTACACAAGGGTGAATGCAATGTTGTGTCAAGCCCATGAAGAGCCTTTAGGAGGAGGCTAGCCCATTGATCCAATGGCCTGGAGAATTTACTGTAGCCATTTACAAATTCCAATTTAAGTCCCCTTTCCACCTCCCCCAACTTGTGCCAGTTTTGCTCTCCTGAGGAACTGAGCAGAGAAATACTCACATCCTGTCCACTTCTTTTCCCTTGCCACCCACCTTCTTGAGCCAGAGGGACTGGGAACTATGTCTCTGGCTCTCCCCACTGAACACCACCGAGAAAGAGGGGCACATTACCACGGCCATGCATAAAGAAATGTTGATATGGTTCTTCAAGTATTGTATAAACAGTGATAAGACAGAATATTTTACTTGACAGTATTTAGCCTCAAAATCAAAATGAAGTGCCTTTCCTTCTTTTTGCTATCTCTTTTCTTCAGATATGAATAAGAAAAGCCAGAGAGATATCAAATGTATGTTATGATGACCCTTTATGCTTCAGAAATATGGGACTCCAGCTCAGCTGCTGACTGAGCCACCAAGATAATTAGGAAGTGGAAAAATACCACACTCTGCCCTGGAAAGTCACACAAATCTGCACTTAGGAACTTCATACCATTCTACTGCTTAAGTTCTAAATGTAGAACATAACTGCTACCTGCATATCTTTCTAGGACAGAGAATATGTTGCTCAGTGAATGTCATCCACTCAAGCCATAGTCATTATACTGTAACCAACTGCTGAGTTCGGTAAAGTGGAAGAAAAGTTGTTAATCTGTATCTTTGTGAGGCATTTCCCACTAGTTTATTTTTCCATTACATGTAGAATTATAGATTTCTGAAGGAGTCTTCTCCATGTTACAAAGAGCTAGCTGTATCTTGCAATTGTACATCACAGAGGAATGCGATATTGATTATCACACTGAATTGCAGTGTATGATTGCCATCGTTCTTGTTCACTACTGATATTTAGCTACATTAAAGCTACATGAATAATAGATTTCTGATTAGCTGACAGTTTGAAAAATGTGGAGAAAAGTGGCTTGGATAGAACAAACCCCAGATATTTATCAGTATTTTTAACAAATAAAAAAAGTTGGGAAAAAGTGCTTCTGGTCCCTCAAAAAATAAAGGGCTTGATTCACATAATTGAGGTGGATGAGGTAGAAGCATTTCCCTTATGCCCAGCAGTCCAGTAATTAGTACGCTCACCTGGAATATAACGAACCTTACTTTAGAGGGGGAATGCAACCCTGATCTCCCCCACCATCTTTCTTAGGCTATTGGATATTCTGTGATTAGCTGTTCCACTTTGTATAAAATACTTGTACAGACAGAACTGCTCTTTAGCTTGGTGGCTTAGAGCATTTACCTGTGAAGGACATATCCAGTTTCCTGGCCCTGCTCCAATTAATATTTAAATATTTATACAAAATAAAACAGCTTCAATGGGGGGGGGGGGAGAGGGAAGCGGAGGAAAGAGAGAAAACTACAAATACCCTAAGTGGCTAGGAGATTCACTTGGAATATGGAAAACCTGAGTTCAAGTTCCAGCTTCTAAGCAGGGATTTGAATTAGGCCCTTACATCCCAGGTGAATGACCTAACCAACGAAAAGGAGATATAAGTCCCACTAAGACCCTTGCCTAAAGTATCAAAACAATTCATTTTGATAAAGTGAAAAAGATTCATTTAGACATTTCTGACTTTTGTTTCTTTTCTCATTTTGATGACTAACAAGTTACCAAAAATAAATCCCTGGCTTGTTTTTATTAAACCAAATGTTCTTCTACCCTGCTCTAAGATTTGCATTTTTATATTGCTCACATATGGATAAGTGCAGTATGATAACTAAAAAGGATAAAAAATTCTACCACCATCACTGCTTGCTGCCAAACCTGGAATTCCACTGAGGCAATGCTAAACAGCTTTTAGTTATTACGATCAATAAGAAAGATATCCACGTCTGAATCTTTTCCCACTCTACGCTATAACCAACAGTCATCATGGGTTTCTTCCTTTTCCCAGCCTTTCAGAATGTCCAAATTATGTAACTGAGGCTATAGGCACATTAAATACAGGTTGTCACCTTCAGGACCTGACCCTTCACAAACGAGGGGATTTGCAGTGCCAGGGAAGGTCATGAATAGCTCACAACCTTCCAAATTCCATATAATATACACCAAAACAATGGCTTTTAAATAAAGAAAATATCTCTTTAATGAGGAACACAAAACCATGAAGAAAACTGGAAAAAATGGATTATACAGGTTGTGACTCCCTTAACCAGGACTCTGGTCCGGCAACATCCATGGTCCAGCAGGGGGAGTGCAGGTGTCTCAGCCAGAAGCCACGGCATGGAGGGGCAGTGGCGCAGCCATGAGCTCTGGCCCCCGAGGCCAAGTGGTAGCAGGGGACCAGCAGTAGCAGCTGTGAAACTCTGACCCTTGATGCGGAAATTGGGGACTGTAGCAGCAGTTGTGAAGCCCAGAGCTGACAGTGGCATCTGCAGAGCTCCTACCCTGGCCATGGAGCTCTATCCCCAGATACAGAGCTCCAACATCAGCCATGGCTGGACAGCCAGCAGCAGGGCTAGGCTGGAGCCCTAAGCAGGGGCAGCAGTAAGTACAGCATGGGCCATGTTGGGAGGGACCTTCTCTGGTCTGCAAATCCTCTCATTTGGGATTGGTTACAGGTCCTGAAGGTGCCAAACTGTATTTAACCTTCCTATAACCTGAGTTACATAATTTGGACATTTTAATGTCAAATTACATGAATGAATACGCGAACAGCCAATTCAAGATGAGCAAGTCACATAGCAGTAAAGTAGAGCTGAGAGGTGCTAATCTGTATTGAGGCACAAAATGTTAAATATGCTTAACTGTAAAAATGCTAGCTAAAAGTATCACAATTTTTCATAAAATTTAAGAAAAGTTTATAGCAATATCAATTATTAAATCAATCCTTAAATCAAATTCTCTTTAGTACAATGTGTCACTTTTTATCCTGACAACTTGCTGTTCAGATCACTGCTATAGCTGAGTGAAAAATGCCAAGATAAAACTAGAGTTTGAAATGACATATAGCCTTCAAATTTTGCCTTGTGATTTAATTAGAAGCCTATTAAGGATTCTTCTTTAAAGGGCCTTTTTCTTGTTTTCACATTAAAACATTTAGATTTTGAAGATGAAGGACATTTTGTAATACAATTATAACTCATTATGAAATGTTAGCTGGAATTTATAAATATTTAACTCACATTTCTGCTTATATATAAGAACACCTTAAGGTCTTAGCTCTGCATACACTAGTTTTAGAAGTTTAAAGGAAGAAATTAGATTACATTCTACATGTTGTTATTATTGTAAAATGACATAAGCTCCACACTGGCACTTTTGTCAGGGAATTTATCAGTGAAACTTTTTCCCCCCTCACTCTTCATTGAAAAAAGTTTTACTGACAAAAGTACCAGTGTAGACGTAGATTTCAAGTGCACAAAATAGACAGACAATATCTAGCCTGTAAAGAATTAAAGGGATTGATAACCTTAAGCAATATTCTATTACCTTCTGACATAAAAACATTGGAACAGTAATTAAGAAGAGTGTCTCCAGTTAAAAGGGAAACAAAAGCTGTAATTGATTGCAATATATTTACTTTGGTAACATATATATTGTGCCTTTTTGCAGTTAAAGTAAACTACTCTGAAATAGTAACTCCAGATTTAATATTTTATTATTTCTAGTTCAATAGTTCTTGAAATGTTTAATCAACGTTTATCATTGACAAGAGTTAAAAAGTCATTTTACAGCTATTGCATACTCTAATAGCCACATAACCAAGAGGGGACGGACGGACGGACGGACGGACGGACGGACACACACACACACACACAGAAGAGAAATGAGCAGGAGCTCAAATTCTAACCATATTTTCTATTTATACTGCAACATTCATCACTCTCTGATATTTTTAGTCTTCAATCGCTTTTAAAAAATGAAGTTTTGGAGTTTGTATATTGCATATATTCCTGAGAGACTGTGAGGGCCCTGGCAGAAGTCAGACCTGGATAGAGGGTGTAACTGAAAGGGAGGCCATGTTCTGATCTTGGTTCCTGTTTTTCAATTAAAATGTACCCAAGTATGACAGTTCCCCAATTCGCCTTATAAGATAAAACACCTGGTATCTGTGCAGAGTTAGTGGAAAACTACTGTAAGTAGCTTGCCACCCCTAACCCAGAACTAGCCACCCTATAAAAACTGGTATCGGAAAAAGGGAGTTGGAGCTACCGTGAGATGGAATAGATCATCCGTGACCCAGTTCTCCCACCACCCAGGACTCTGGGGGTCCCAGGAAGGTAGGTGGTAAATCCTGAACAAGGTTCCGTCCTATCTGTTGGGGAACTTCAACGCACTTGCGAAATAGGGCTTAGCAATCGAGAGTGTTGGGACTAATGCTAATAAAGCTTGTTTGGTGTTTGAATTCTTTTTGTCGCCGGAGAATTATTTCTAAACTGGTCGCTTAGAGCCAGTCACAGAGACAGTACTATGCAGCATTATTTTACAGACTCTTTGGTATCTTCTACCAATCTGCAGTTGGCAGGGTACGTCATCATTTCTGTCAGTTACAGTGAGTATAATTGAGGAATGAATAAAAGGCTACAACTATGGTGTGAGCTGTTCCAGATAGGTGGATTCCTGCCTATGTATAGGGTATCTTTGACTTAAATGGAACTCAACAAGATGATATAGGCTACCTACCAAAGTACCATTTGCTGAAAGGAAGGATGGTACAATTATTAGAGTACTTGCCTATGGTGCAGATGACCCAGGTTCAAAATAATAGTTTTGAATATTAAGCTATTCTGTTTTAAATCAATGTATTAAACAAATATTAAAACACGTGTATTGTCATTGTACATCCTGTATTTGAAAAAGCTGAAAACATGCTAAATTGTGACATTGAGAAATACCTTCTCTACTTTCCTCATCACTAATACATGAGTTCTATCATTTTTCTTTTTACCTTATTTGAGTCTGTACAGATTGTGTGTTATCAAAGTGTCCTCAGGGATAGTTAAGTCATGAATGTCAAAAAGCTACTTTCCCCCTCCTTAATTAACTGCTGAATGATTGAGGGGGGACATTGTTATGTGAGAACTTTTGGCTCCCACCAAATAAGCTGTGCCAGTGGGTAGCTATTTTAAAGTTGACTGAATTGCTGGAATTTGACCTAATTTGTACACTTTCTTCTGCTTTCACCTCTGTCGCTATTGTCTAGATGAACTGTTGGTCTGGAAAGTATGATAATATAGAAATAATTAATTTCACTGTCTAAAATTACTTGTTCACTGCCTGGGTTCAAGACAGGATGAGGAAATTTCTCTTTAATAACTTTTTAAAATTATTCCAGTACTAAATGTTACCTTTTTATAGATAAGTAATCACATATACAAACATATTCTACAGATCAGCAAGAGATGACAGGTCAGAGTCTCAGAAGAATTAGTCAGAGAACTTTCCTATCTCTCTGGTTGCAGACATTTAATCATTCCTTCTCTATTCTGAGCAACTGCACATTGACCTCACAGACATCACTGGCTTCCGGGCTGTCAGCCACAGTACTGTATAATACAGGGGCTACTTTACATGCAGCTTTACAAAGAAGAAATGCCACTAGCTGTGACAACATCCCTAATTAGATGTTGAAATACTATTGTAAGGATCTGTCACCAGTGATTACTCATTTCTTTAATAGTTCCTTCAAACAGAGCTGTGTTTCAGCTATTTAGAAAATAGCCAATATCATTATCATTCCCTGAGGGGTTTATCCAAGCACTCTGAGGGATTACTGTCCAATTTAACTTTTAAGCACAGTTACAAAAGTCATGAAACAGCTTGTTCCCGGGGGGGGGAATAAAGCATCTTTACTACAAGAATTTTAGCTGGAAAAGGGATAGAGTGGATGCACACTTGGAACCTAGTTGAACAACAATTATAAGGTAAATGTCCTCTACAGGGCCCAAGAGGGAAATAGAGAAGGGGACAAGAGTTGGTAGTGGTGAAAGAAACAAAACAATCATAAGAGTGATGATAGGGAAGATTAAATACAGACTGACTTGCTGAATTCCAAAGCTTTGCCGATAGAAGCATTTGCCAAAAATACCAAAAAGACCTTGAGCCATTTCCTAGAAGTGAAGTAAATATCTTTTGGTGCTTGAGGTGACTAATATGGTATAAAGGATAGACCAGACTCTGTTGCATAACATTTTTCAACAAGATCCAAAGAATGATGTCAATTGCTCTAAGCCTTTAATAAAAAGTTCTACACTTTTGTCTTATTTAAATTATTATTATACAATGTGCCTATCATAGCCCTCAAGTGACCATAAAATAAAAACTGCAAAATGTGAGCAAATGCAACAACATGATTCTGACTCCTACCAAAGCACTCTACCCCACTTCAACATCCACCTCAAAATCATGGATAAAAAGTCATGCCCTTAGTTTACTCTGAGAGTCACCCATGTTAGGTTTTGTTGAACTAAATGGAGAAAAAAAATGCAGAACCTTTCTCTGAAGGAGATTTTAGCTCCAGCAGCCAGTATACAAATCTATGTACTGTCAAATCAAGAGTAACGGATTACCTCAGCAACTGATGTAATGTACTGAGAGATGATCTTTAGAGTACAAACCCTCAGTATACGTAGCTTTTTAGATGAAATCCAGCACCTGAATTCCATCCAAAATGAACAGAAATTCAGAGAAGGTTTTGACACATCAGGCCATACTGCCATCAAGAAGACCAACTGAGTAAGTGGGCTACAGTATGTGCTCTCTTGTGGTCTAGACAGCTACATTGTAGCATATTTTCCTAAATATCACTTCTTGACAGACCCACAGTAATCTTGAATCTTCACTAACAGGGTTATTCCTGGGTCAACTACTTACGTCAAGCATCCTTAAGCTTGAGGCCTTCTATGACTAAACTGAAATTTCACAGATCTTAGCCTGAAGGCTTTGCACTACAGCCTTACCATACTTACGTACTTAATACATACTTATCACTCCAAAATACATGTCAATCTTATATTATTATAATCTTATTTACATCTTCAACTTAAAGCTATTCATCACACATTGATTACATATGAAATAAGTTATGAGTTAACCATGACAACAGAGAACACTCTTAAATGATACATTGAATTTATTAGCTATTCTCCTAGCTTCCCTCCCCATGGTTCTTATTTGATCACAGTGTTTCTATGCCCCTGGCTCCTTGTCCCAGTAGCCCAATCACTCTGTTTTCCCTCTTAATTCTGGCTCCTTGACAAATCCATTTTCTCTCTCTGAATCAGAATGGAAATCTCAATGGAGGGGAACATAATTATCAGAATTAGTCCAGGAGGAAACAGTATGAAGTGCCAGGTACACACCTTGCTTTTTAACTTCTTTTACAATCTACTTAATGAGGAAAATCCCACTTGTTTTTAGCTTTATTATTATTAGCATTACGCTTCCCATTGTGACGGTAGACGTACATTCAGGTTGGTCTGGTGCGGGGGGCAAAAGCAGATCTGGCCGCCATCTTGCCTGTGAAGACCCTCTGCTGCCATGGCCTTGGCTCCACTGCTTCACCCCCCACCTTGTGCCATCCGTGTGCACCGTACACTCACACCCACCAGAGAGCACCATGGGGCCACTGGAATCCATAATCCATGTGCCAGCAGACTAGATCCTGACCAGACTCCCTGCGCTCCTGATGAGGTGTGGCCTCCATTCCATACTCATCCCAAGGGCTGTTAACTTATTCACTGTTTGGAGCAGCATCTGACTGCCATGTGGAAGTGACTGTTATAATAAATAAAACCTATTAAGAACACTGGAACTGGTGTTCAGGGGGTTGTGATCTCAGATGACATCAGCCTGGGGTGCTCTCCTGTCCTTGGGACTGGGCAAACCTGAGCCAGCATTGTCCCCAGCTGCAGGGGAAGGTATGTTCTGGGGCCTGCCCTGCACTAGGGAGGGAAGACAGCTGAGACCTGACCTTCTCAGAGGCAGGAGGGTGCTGGAAGCTATCCTGGGTGGAAGGGAGCTGCCCTGTACTGGAGACAGCACTGGGAGCTGTCTTGGCTCCTGGGGGAAGTAGCTGGGAGGAGCTCCCTCCAGTGTTTGTAACAGGGTTTATTTATTGTAACAGTCACTTCCACGTGGCAGTCAGATGCTGCTCCAAACAAGGAATAAGTTAGCAGCCCATGGGCTGAGTATGGAATGGAGGCCACACCTCATCAGGAGCGCAGGGAGTCTGGCCAGGATCCAGCCTCCAGCACCTGGATGATGGATTCCAGTGGCCCCATGGTGCTCTCCAGCAGGTGTGAGTGCATGGTGCACATGGACGACACAAGGTGGGACCGGAACAGTGGGGCCAAGGCCATGACAGCAGTGGGTCCTTCACAGCAAGCGGCTCCATGGCTTCAGAGCTAGCTACTTACCCCTGACAGCTCCAGCCCTGGGGAAGCTGGTAACCCACCTCCCTACCCTCACCTGGTGCCAGCTCTAGCCCTGGGGAAGCTGGAGGCAGCTGCCCAGCTGCTCCTGGGGCAGGACTCTAACCCACAACCCCAGCTAATGGAAGCTGACTCCTTAACCATTAGGCGACTGGATCCACTACAGACCCAGACTTCTCAAATGTTCTCTGTGACAGACACTTCTTTTATAATAGTATTGATTTCTAATTAATATTTCTGAAGCTCAAACAGTGTGTTTGGTATTTAGTTAAATCCATTGCCCCCACACCCCAAGTATCTTTTCACTGGATATTAAGTAAGTATACATTTAATCTAAAGAAGTTGTGAGGTAGCTCTCCAGAAAGAGAGAAGTAGAGGGAGGAGTGCATGGGTTACTCATTCAATAAAGGTCATTCAAATTAAAAGTGTAAGAAGTTTACAGTGTATAACAAGAGGTCATTGATCTTACATGTCAAATAATAGAAACCAGAGCTGCTGCTGTAAATGGGTGTGTGCATATACTTTTAATGGACTATTTGAAAGCAAGGTGAAAGAAAGAGATGGGGCATGTTTGACATGATGATAAACCAGGAACATTCGGTAAACAGATCTTATGAAAGCTGACAGGCATGCTAATGAAATCTGAAGTGCCTGTAATCAAAGGGCTAAGTCATTGACTAGGGACTTGAAAAAATAGTTTAATGAATCTGCAGGCTCAGATTTGGGTTCCTCCCAACCATCCGGCCTGAGGACCTAAAGAGTCACTGAGCTATCCATTCTATCAGCTTTAGTAATCCCAAAATTCTTTCATGCACAAAAAAGAATTAATATAACCACAGAAGAGGGTGCCAGGGTTTAGATTGTGGTTAAGGAACCCACTGAATGAAGACTGAAACCTTTTGAGTTTAATGTTTGGATTGCCTCAGCCGCTTGCATCTGAGTATGCAGAACACTACTATTGTCAACTCTTGAGACTGTATCATGCCTGGTGATAGTTGTCATTTTTCTTAATTCCTGGGGTCATGTGACATTAAATAATCAAATAAAAATCCCTCAACTCTTAAGATGTTTTGAAGGCTGATTGGAGACTTAACCTCTATTTAGAGGCCTCAGTTAAAGGTCATAGACAAAATAAATCCTCTCTCAAGGTGCTGTTTGTAGCTCTGACTTCAAAGACATGCACAGGGGAACATGTTATTAAACCACAGAGAACTATGTTATGAAAAGAGTTTTTCATGGCTCCATTTTCTTTAAAATTGTTTCATGCTATTCATTCCAAGTCAGCTAGATCACAAAGTTCATTAATCCAGTCCTCTGTGAGCAGATACACAAAGGTTTTCTACCTTGATGGCATTTGCTATTTAGCCATTGGGAGGGAGAAGTGTTGCAGAATCAGACTCTTCTCACAATGCTTTACAACACGTGATCAGTAATATGTTAGCATGAAAAGCTAGAAATTGAAAAAAAAAAAAAAAAGATCACTCAGAGAGCATCCAAACAGCAACTCATCTAATGGCATCTGCAACAAAAGAATAATCCTGTAATGGATCTTTGACAGTTTATTTTCAATGTTCATTGCTTAGGCAGTACATGATGTGAATTTTCTAAGCAGCTTAGCAGATGGGAGGTAAGTAGGATGATGCTTAGAATTCAATATTAAAATATATTTAAATAAAGCTGAGGGTCTAACTTATGCCTTCAGAAAGCCAAAATGCAGGACTTAAGTCTCCAACAACAGCCTTTCCTCATTTACTTTGGGTAAATCTACAATACAGCTGGGAGTCGGGCTAGCATTCAAGCTAGTGCTTTAAAAATAATTGTGAATGTTGCAGCATTGGCAGTGGCTAAGGCTAGCTACCTGAACTAAGCCTCAGGGGGTTGATTATGATTGGACTTGGGTGACTAGGCTCTGGTGACTATGCCTTAGTATCCACAGTGCTAGGTTTAGCACATTAGCTCAACTGGTGCTAGCATGACCCTGTCAGCCCAGGCTATTAAGTATGCTCACAGCTGCAGTGTATGTATAGTCTCTGTTCTTGAATTACTGAATCTATCATGGTCTCTTGTCACTGATTGCCACAACACCGGACAATATAAAATCTGTGCTTGACAGAGAAGACACCGTTTCAATAGCTCCAGTAATACAAGAGGAGTATGCATAGCAACCAAATCTGACACAATTTTCAACAGGGTGCAGAGGATGCTCCTCACATATGATGTCTAATGCCCTGTGATAAAGACCACTGTTTACAATTAAAACATGAGTTTAGGCTTTTGTTTGGATCTTTTATCATCCCATTGGCATTGTGTTTGACTGCATCATAGTCTGTAATGTAATCACAACATTCTGTGAGGTAAAGAAGTGCTATTACCCCATGTTATGTATAGGGAAAAGAGAGATTAAGTGGCTTACCCAAAGTCATAATGGAAGTTTGTGGCATAGTAAGAAACTGAACTCAGATCTCTGGAGTTCCAGGTTAGCCCCTCAGTCACATCAATATTTTTGATATTATTGACAAACATTTTCCCCAGAAAAAAATGAAATGTACAGACGTGCCACAAAGGGGAGAGAGAAAAATGTCCAAGGCTGACTTGTTTTATGCAAATGAAGTTGTGGCCTATTTAATACTAACTTGTAAACCAATGAGACATGAGAGTCCCCAAACAAATCAAAACCAAAAGAGAAAGGAGCTTCATGGTGGTCCTCCTAAGTGACACTGATGGATGATGATGTGGGGACTGAGGATCTGTCACTGCAAATATTAATTTGCAATTAAAATGACTCAACCACACAATCAGAGCTACCACCTGCAAAATGCTGCATGACAGGGCAAGGCAGTACATTATTGGGCTTTTGAATTGGTTGCATATTAATCTAGTTTACAGAAAAGTAGACTGTTCCATAAGACACAGCCCTCAATCATGAGGAGAGCAGAGGGGCATCCTGGTGCATGTATCTAATGTTCCAGATTGAGGTTTCAGCCCAGGAGTATGATGCCCCCGCATCTCTCCCTTCCCTCTGTAGCAGGATGTGTTCAGCCACTGTATTTGTCATGGGTCTTTAAATGGGACACAGCATAATAGGCAGGAATTGTACATCTTCTCCTTCCCTAGACACACAGGATAAAATTGGTCATATCTCTTTCCTAAAATAGTCCCTATTGCCCTAAAAATGAGCCATTGTACTTTCTCACACCACTAATGGCACACAGTGCTTTAAGAAATCATTCTGTTTTCTTGGCATCATAGGTGACACATACCCACAAACTAAAGCTAAAACCATTTAGGTTTCTTCTACTTAGACTTAAAGATCCTCAGGATTAGCTTTCTGTTGTGTGTGTTTGCGAAATGCCTAGCACAATGGGGCTGGAAGTATGAGAAACAGCTGCCATACAAATAAATTAATTAATAAATAATAAATCAATGGACTGAGCTATAGCTGAGGAGAGGGATGTGATTGGGTGGACTGATCAAACCATCCATCAGTAAACTGAAACATTTTCCTTTGGGCTATTAATATTTTCTCCAAGCGCAAAGTGCATCCACCAGCAGTTAGTGATTTGTCTGCATGCTTTGAATGTTAGAAACACAGGCCCAGGAAGACTTATTGGGAAGTGGAAAGGTCAAATAAAGAAAAGAAAGCAGTGATAATACAGCCATTGATTTCAGGTTAGTGACATGGCCATCCCAGATTTTTAAGCAACCAGGTGAGGTTTTGTAACAGTAACAAAGCAAGAATGATTGTTAGATTTTTTTTCCCCTGACTGCCTTCATCAGTCTTCCAAAGAATTGTGCCTTTATCTTTATTTTGCTAATTATGGGGAGGTGTACACCTATCTTAGGTCTAGGGTAGATTCCTGCCCCCCTTTCTGAGACACTTTTTCTAGTCTCCAATTGAATTCCTTTCAAGTTAGAGGCACATGTCTCCGTTTTTCTTTGGGATGGTCCCCATAATCCAACCAATCCCAATGTCACCCCCTGATTTCCACTTGTGATACCTGGAAGACTTAAGAGGATTGTCCCTTGGGAATTTGTGGACAATAACAATATGAAACAACACAGAAGCAGCCTCTTCAAAGTATGATTTGTTTTATCAAAAGGTGCTTAGCACAGAGAAATGGACTTAAAGCAAGACCTATAAGTATACTAACTTACCTACAATGAGTACTTCCCTCTTTATCCCCTATGTAGACGTTAGCCCTGGTGCATCCCATTCTTTTGGCAACCAAGTTACAGCAGGCTTGCTGCAAACCTTGGTGCTCAGTCAATCTGTGTCAGCCTGCTGCAGCTCTCAGCTCCTAAGGGTTGGTCTTTTAACAGATCAGTGTCTTTTGAGCTCTCTGAAATGGACCTATCACCAGATTGGGTCTCAGAAGTCTATTGGGTCTTCAGAGCTATAAAGCTGACTGTTATGTTTAAGGTTTTTAATGCATCTTATCTAGGCCATTATTTTACTTTTATTGCCTGGTTGCTTTAACAACTACATTTCATTTAACTCTTTGCAACCAGGCATGGTAGTATCCCACAGATACACAGGGAGGTGTATGATAGTTATTAAAAAAATGAATATTCCCCAATTCTCCATAGCATCCAATTAGTGAAAAATTGTATATAATAAAATCATGGCTACAAGAGTTTGTGACACTGACAGACTGGTCAACTGATGTGTGACCTATAACAACTTAAAAGGAGGCACTGAAGTGATAAACAGGGCCATTCCACGTGGATATTTATCAAAGCCATGTTAAGTGGACTTGAAACTTTAACAAAGTTGGCCTGTGCTGTTACAGAATTGAAGGGCAGATGTTAAGTGTGTTTGTCGATTATGTTCACCTGTATCTGGTGAGAAATCCCTTTCATGTCTTAACTGCATGCTGATGTTTCAGTGAAAGTTAAGATCAAAGATGTAAGATACTGCAAAGAAATTATTTACTTTATCTTCAGCGTAACTGTCTATGAAGTTCTTTGTTGGAGTTCTTTGAAGGGGTTAACAAACATGCGGACAAGGAGGATCAAGTAGATATAGTATACTTAGATTTTCAGAAAGCCTTTGACAAGGTCCCTCACCAAAGGCTCTTGTGTAAATTATATGGCCATGGGATAAGAGGGAAGGTCCTTTCTTGGATTGAGAACTGGTTAAAAGACAGACAAAGGGTAGGAATAAATGGTAAATTTTCAGAATGGAGAGGGATAACTAGTGGTGTACCCCAAGGGTCAGTCCTGGGACCAGTCCTTTTCAACTTATTCATAGATGATCTGGAGAAAGGGGTAAGCAGTGAGGTAGTAAAGATTGCAGATGATACCAAACTGTTTAAGATAGTCAAGACAGAAGCAGACTGTGAGGGACTCCAAGAAGATCTCACCAAACTGAGTGATTGGGCAACAAAATGACAAATGAAATTTAATGTGGATAGTGTAAAGTAATACACATCGGGAAAAATAACCCCAACTATACATACAGTATGATGGGGACTAATTGTGAAACTCCACCAATTCACCATGCTCTGTCTCTTTATATGGCTCCCCCTTTTATTTCCACTTTTCTTCTGTTGTTCTACTCCTGTTAGATTTTTGTATCCCTGTCCCTTTGGGGGTGACTGCTGCCTCCAATAGATCTTTTATCAGAAAAGATCTGAGGGGCTATGTCTACACTACAGGGTTTTTCCAGGATACCAGAGATATACTGGAAAAACTCCTCTGCATCCCTGTTCTTCCGCGCCCCCCCGCCCTTTTTTTTTGTGCAGAAGAGCAGATGTGCTGTTTCGGAAGCCCTGTCTTCCTCCTTTCATGAGGAAGAAGTGTTTTTCTGAAAAAGGAAGCTTTTCTGAACTTTGACCTAGTGTAGATGGGCCAAATTTCGGAAAAGCCTCTTCCAAAAAAAGGTATGCAAATTGCAGAGTACAATTTGTGTACCTTTTCCCAATAGATCAGTGTAGTCTAGACATAGCCAGGGAGGCAGAAAGATAGTACTTTTAACTTAAAATATGTATTTAACTGCTGTCTTGATTAGGGGTGAGGTCTTTCTTGTTTTGGGAGTGCTAGAGCTCTAGAGGATAGTGAGGAATAAAATGATCAAGCTAAAAAAAACAACAAAATGACAATGAAATAGGATAGGAAAAAATACAGAAAAAGATAATTGTGAGAATAATCTCCCAGGGTCGCTGTAGAAGCAGCTTAGCGTGAAATATTTAACTGTAGACTGGACAAATCACAGAGGTATTTCCAAAAACTCCTTAAGGGATGGATACAGTGACTGTAACTGGTCTTTTCCTGAATGTAAGTTTTATTATCACCAAGCAAGGTGCGTAAAGGATAAAAACTGGTGTTTCTATTATAATTTTAAAGTGAAAAAGTATAAGTATAAACTATAAAGTGTTGTTCTTTCATTTGTCTTCATTTGGCATTGCACTGTGTGTTTGTAAATATATACAATCAGGAAAAATGCAGACTGGTGAGCTCATCGCTTTGTCCTTACCTAGATGCATAAGAAGATAGGACGGCTGTGTTAGCAGATGACATGTCTATCACTTGAAATCAATGTCTGTATTCTCACTGCTTCCTTTTCTTCACTTTGTTCTTTTCACTTTCCAATGTGACTCCCTTAGGATTATCTAGTACGTGTCAAAGCATGCACTCCTGCCACAAACTTCTATTGGTTGCAATTTGTTTTCTGGGTCATAGAGTAGCTAGAAGTAGCTTAAAAGAAGGTATTTTAGTTCCCTATCTACTGTTTTCTCTTCTGTGGATTACACCTGTTTATACAAATAAGTACCCCAATTTACATACAAATAAGTACCGCATCCTCAGTACTTTGGAAAATCAGGTCTGCCATCTGCCCTACCCCCACATACTGAGTCAGCTCCATTGGTTCAGATAGATGTGTGACTAGGGAGGCTCATAGCTTTTTCCATCCCCTCTGTTCCTTTTCATTTCCTCTTAAGTTATTTTCAGCCTCAAGAATGCATGGGCAGTTGCTACATTCATAGCAGGAACCATAGCTGTTCCTCATGCTTGCATGGAGTGAACATTCACAAAGGTAAACTTTGTGCGGCTAGCAAATGCTACTTCAGAATTTGGTTAATTTATATTCATAAAATGATTAGTTTATAGAGTCATGTGGTACAGTACCAGAATGTTCCCATATCATGTAGATTCCTTCCCGTCAAATGTTTTTCTGGCATTATTTGATTCTTTTTAAAGATGTAAAATATATAGCTTTTCCTCAGAATACTGTAAGAAACTTCTAAAATTCCAATTCCAGGATGAGAAGACTTTACAGAAGATCAACATTTGAGAACAGTAAGTCAATGGATGGCTGGGTTTTACCTTAATATCATAAATTTATCACTACATTTGGGCAGCCAACCAATGACATATATTGAATACCCACACGTCTTGCTTCAAAAATGCTACTAAACTCAGATAAAAGCTCAACGTCAAACCACTTACTAAAAATCAACTCATAACAAAGCATGGGTAAATTTCACTTTCCAGTAAATCGAATCACCTTGTTTTCATTTCTCACCTGAAGAAAAATCCAGTCAACAGCATGATCAAAAGAGGAAAAGACTGTGTGGGGGAACTGTATGAAGGTCAAGCGAAAATTCTTTTCCACAATCTGGGGAAGCTGTGCAGCTCATGATTTGTGGTAATTGCTGTAACCCAATTTCATGATGAGCAGTAAGGCAAAAAGCCCAGCAATTAAACATATTCAGGGCTAGCTGGAGATGTTTCAATGGAACTAGTTTTGCTACATCTGCCCACATTTATTTGGTTACCTAAATGGAGAAATGTTAGATGTGGAGCTTATTTGAGAATCCATCCTGCATCTGGTATACTGTGAATGAGGCAGAGATCCAGCAGGGCAAGATCTTCATCTAACAGGAAAGGTTACATTCTTTTTGCACACAAATAAAAATCACTCAGCAAGTGTGCTGTTACACCAGCACACAAAGAGCCAACAAGATCCACTGATTTTTTTTTATCCATGTAATAGCTGGCAAAACACACCCGTTTAGTGAAGGATACTGATGTAATTTCTGCCATGTATTCTGGTTATTTGCTTCTAATTACTATAAACATTACGGCTGCGTCTACACTGGCAAGTTATTCCGGAAAATCAGCCGCTTTTCCGGAAAAACTTGCCAGCTGTCTACACTGGCCACTTGAATTTCTGGAAAAGCTCTGACGATCTAATATAAAATCATCAGTGCTTTTCCAGAAAAACTATGCTGCTCCCATTCGGGCAAAAGTCTTTTTCCAGAAAACTGTTCCGGAAAAGGGCCAGTATAGACAGCACAGTAGTGTTTTCTTCAAAAAAGCGCTGATCGTGAAAATGACGATCGGGGCTTTTTTGAGGAAAAGCGCGTCTAGATTGGCCATGGATGCTTTTCCAGAAAAAGTGCTTTTCCGGAAAAGTGTCCTGCCAATCTAGACGCGCTTTTCCAAAAATGCTTTTAACGGAAAAGTTTTCCGTTAAAAGCATTTCCAGAAAAACATGCCAGTGTAGACGTAGCCTATCTTTATCTTATTTGTTTGTGCCTCAGTTCAGTTTGGCTTCATCCATATACCCAATTTTTTGCCAATTGTTCTTTCAGGCCTACTAGCCCACTGGTTCAGAGAGTGTAATATAAATTTGGGTGCCATGAACAAGTTTTGAAGACAGCACAATTCACATGTAAGACAATGCCATATGCTGCTTACACACTTATCCATAAAATCATCCCACCTATGTGTGCAGATTTTCAGAAAGGAATACTGTGTGTTTAAACTTTTGTCTACAGTGGCACTTTCATCATTAAATCTTTTGTCACTCAAGAGTGTGAAAAAAATCACATCCCTGAATGACAAAAGTAAAAGCATTGGTGTGGGCAGTGCTTTGTTTGTGGGAGTCATTCAACCATCAACAAAGATACAACCCATCATTAGGGATTTTTTTTAATGGCACCAGGAGAGAGCTGTCAGCAGGGAGCAATTACACAACTTACCTTACAATGGCATGGCTGCAGCAACACAACTGCACCATTGTAAGATATACAGTATAGACATAGCCTAAATAAGGGATGTCTATATTGCACACTTCCTTGGAAGGCGTGATGTAGAGTACACCTACTCCATGCCCCTAGATATAAACAACAGTATGGATGGTATGGTGCTGGTTATCTGATTAGAGTAAGAACATTCCTGAATTCGGTACCTAGTAGTTCAAGCTTTGTCTCCCCTGCCTATGCTGTCTTTTATCAATGCAGTGTCCTGCTGATGGTGTTCACAGAGAAGGGCTCTGGAAGCAGGGAAAATCTTGGGCAAAGAAGAGGCAACAAGAAAAAGCTCTGAAACATATAGCTACACATCATGGTGTGAACACACTCTGCTTTCCAATTCAGCACATTGTAATGTGCTTTATGAAACCCTCAAGCTTTATGAAACCGTCTTATGAATATAAATGTGTATAACTCAGAGATGCTTTGTACAAAATATATCATGTGATCTATCAATGTTAATGTTACAGTGTGCTGAATCTCTATATCTTATTTTGGTGTAGGTATCATTCTTGTACGTAAAGTTAGAAATATAAAGTATGAGACTGGAAGTCTTAATGAATGGGTGATCAAATTAATGACTTGTCAACAGCCTTGTCTATCCTAAGCAGAAAGATGTGACCATACCACCATGTCAAGATACCAGCTTGACAACATAATTTTCTATGCAAGGAGGGCTAGATAGAACAAAAGATTCCTGCCCAAGAAAAGTTATATTTAAACAAGGGGATGCTATCAGTCCCTTTGTCTTCAGCTGGCTGGGGAACAAAAACAACTGGAGACCCAAGCCAGAGTAAAGGATTACCTTTGAACTGAAGGCTTGCCTGAATAGGAACAGTTTTAGAGTAAGATCCTTTGAAATAAATTTTGGTGCATTAGAATTAACCATTAACCTTTTCATTTTAATTCTGAAACTTACTTGATTTGTCTGTTTTCACCTGACGCCACTTAAATCTTACTATTCATAATTAATAAAAACATTTGTGTTTACTATCAAGCCCAGGGTAAATAACTGTTACCCAGGGAAACAGTGTACACATCCTTCTTTTATTAATAAAGAGGGCTTGCCTGAATGAACTTTCATTGTGAAAAATTCTTACACAGAGAAAGATTGAATTATTTGGAGTTCTGATCCTATTTGCAGCTTTCTAGGTGCTATGCACTAAAACTGCAATCTCAGGGTATGTCTACACTACAGTGTTAATTCAAAATATGGTACTCGTATTTTGACAGAGAGAGTCCTTCAGCAGTCCCACAGCAGTATCAGCCACCAAGAATCCCATCAGACTCAACAGCCTCCAAAATGGCAGAACACACAAAAGGGAGACTTAATAAACACACAAGAAGAGAAGTATATCAACAATACAACAAAACATTTGTATCAATCCACTGAGGAGAACCTTCAACTGTCCGCATTGAGGAAATAAAAGGACTTGCTGTGATGAAAAAATGAAAGGCTGAAGGCCCTGATGGTACTCCGTCAGAATTTCTCCTTCATCTTGGACCCAAAGGCTAGCAGCAATGAACTCCGCTACCCTAAAGATAGTATGGATTCTTGAAATATGGCATGAGACAATGGTGATTAACATGCCAAAGTCTGCTGATGAAGTGGGAAGCTATAGCCCAATCTGTAACTATGCATGACCTATAAACATCTTGAACATACCCTCAAAAGATTATATGCTTTTACTAAAGCAATTATTCCAGTTGAACAGTCAGGCTTCTGACCAAAATGTAGCTATAGTCTGGCACTCTCAACTTATATCGAGACTACTAATTAAAAAACCTAAGGACTGGTTTTGTTGACCTCTCATCTGTGCATGATACTGTAGTAATTAAGAGCCTGGTGCTAAAATTTTACCCTGATATCAAACACTTTGTCTGCTATGGACCATTCTGAGGACTGAAATGCCCGAGGGCATTTCTGGCTAATAAAACCAGCACACCACGTAACAAACAATGGGGTATCACAAGGCTATGCACTAATGCCAACCCTTTTTAATATTTACATGCCTCCAACCAACTCACAAAAATTTGGAAAAGCAGATTATTTTGCCATGCTAATCCAAGCATCAAACCTCCATTTCATTGAGAAAGCTTTAACTAAGGACCTCCAAAATATGAAAAAAAAAAATCTGGAAATGGAGACAACTCAAACCCTGGAAACATTATAGTAAATGTATTTCATCTTGGTAAGAAAAGCACCAAACTACATTGAAAGTAGCTTTCACCAAAACTGTCTTGGAGTGAAACTTGACTGCATCCTCTTTCTGTGATCACCCTGAGACTGTAGATGCTAGGATAAAAAAGAGAGACAACATAACCCAGAAACTAACAGTTACAACCTGGAATGCAACAGTGTCAGTGATGAGACTATCAATAGCACTTGAATGTTCAGTAGCCAAATATTGGGCACCAGTATGGAGCAAATGGACCCACACACGACCTGCATTACAGAAAGTTTTAACTCGACTCCAACATAACTGCTGCCTATCCTGTCTAACATAGCTCTCCCTACCGAGATACTGAACTGCTGCAACGTTCTGAGAAGCTCAGAATTCTTCCTATTTGACAAAACATTGACAATGTGCCCCAACATTTTAAGTTCCACAAGCCTTCCTGAGAACATTCATTTAAACTCATGCATTCAAATTATGATCAGAAGGAGGCTTGGAAAGCTGATTGGACTAAACAAGACTTTAAAAAATAAACATTTTGTGCCAGATCTTATACAGAAAATTCCTGGGTTTGACTTTCCACAGGTGTCTTGGTCAGTTTTGAACCAAATTCAGACCAAATGTAGCAATGGTCTAATGCACTAAAGCCGCGTTACCCAAACTATGGGCTGCGGTCCAGTACCGGTCCACGGGGAAAAAAATACCGGGCCTCAGCATGACTGCCAGGGTGTTCCGGGCTCCCAAAGTGCCTGTGCGGTGCCGGATCACCCCAAGCCCTGGCCAGGCTGGGCAGAGGATGCAGCTGGATGTTCCGGGCTCCCGGCAGAGGTGTAGCAAGAGGGGAGAGGTTGCCCTCTGGTACCATGTTAGGGGGCACCAGGCTGGGCTGCGGGTGGGCAGGGAGGTACGGGGCACTGGGCTCACCTGGGCTGCAGGAGAAGGGAGATGCTGGAAACCCGGCGCTGGACTCAAAGGGGGAGGGGAGAAGGAAGGGAGGAGCAGGGAATCAGTGCTGGGCTCAGCATATCTGCGCGGTTTGGGGGAAGGTGCAGGGAAACAGGGATCAGCTGTGCTGTGTGGGAGGCATGCAGGGAGCCAGTGTGGGGCTCAACTGCGCTGAGGTGGATGAGGAATGGCATAGAGAACAGAAGGGCAGATTAGCTGGGCTGTGAGGGGCTGCAGGAAGTGGTGCTGCACTCCCTTGGATTGTGGGGGATGGTTTTGGGGGAGGTGCAGGGAACCAGTGGGGGCGGACAGCTCATTTGGGTTGCAAGAGAGGGAGGGAACCAGGAGTCCTGAAATGACCTCCCCGTCCAAAAAATCCCTCATCTAGGACCCATCAGGTCCAGAGGGTGCCAGACCAAGGGGGTCCAACTCTTATCCAAGTCCCCTCCTTGCACCTTCCCTCCTAGCCAGATACCCTACCTCCTATCTGCTCCTCCCTCCCAGAGTGCCTGTGTGGTGCCAGGTCCCTTAAGCCCTGGGCTGGGCAGAGGATGCAGCCGGATATTCCGAGCTCTCCGAGTGCCCGTGCAGCGCGGGGTCCGCCAAGCCCTGGCACTGCAGCTGGGTGAAACAGTGACAATTTATTCATTTTTCATTTTTTTTATATGCATTTATATTTTTGGGCTGCAAAAAACAGTACTGGAAAAAAAAACGGGTTCCAACTAAAGTAAAAAGTTTGGGAAACCCTGGTCTATCCATCTTACAATCCATTTATCCAATCCATATTCCCTTAACTTGCTGGCAAGAATATTGTGGGTGACCTTATCAAAAGCTTTGCTAAAGCTGGCACTGGGGGCTTTGGGAGGACCATCATTTGCTTAACGAATATGAAAATATACAAATGAATGTTACCAGTCCTCCAAAACCTAGTGAATGGATTTATTGGTCCCCGTGTCAAAAAGTTTGGGAACTCCTGCACTAAAGGAAAATCAAGGACTCCCAATTGTACATGTGCGTTCTCCACGACGGACCATTGAATATATTGCTACCTACTATCCAAGTTATAAATATGAAGGAGGCATTAGTGCAGTAAATTCTGTTACTCCTGAGGTGGCCATTTGGCTTAATAAACCTCAAGTAAAATTATACTTGCTGCTCTACACTAGCCATATGAAGGAAGATGAGCACTCAAAGTCATCTCTCCCTATTCCCTTGCCCCCTTATATACCTGCTCTCAAGGATGACATTCACATGTTTCCCTCACCCACCCACCCAAATACTTGGATTATCTCCTCCCCCCCCCCCCCCGAACTGAAATTGTCACCTATGACTCAAATTATAGCACTGTCCACCATTCAGTTACAAAGAAGTCCTTTTATTATTCTTAGGTGGAGGTTGTGATGAATTTATGTTTAGATATGTTAATTGAAGGGTAAAGACACACTCACCAAGAGGCCTGTGATTTCATTCAGTCATCAACCTTTCTGTTTAACAGTGCAAGAAAGCAAAAGGGAACCAGTTTTTCTTCTGTTTTTTTCCTGGGGGAGAGAGCCTGTAGCTCATGAGACATCTCAAATTTCAAAACAAACAGATTAATTATTTGGATTTTAAATCACTTACAGTAGTTGAGATGTAAAGCATATACAATGCCATGCCTTTAGCTCTTTTTCTTTATTGACATGTTCACTGTAAAAATTTACATGATCTTAAAATACCGTTCTCAGTTTGGGTCCCCACAAACATTTAGTGAGCTGTCACGTACTATTTTAACTTGACAGATTAAGAGCTGTGGGTCAAAATAGTCTCAAACTGTTTGATCTCTAGAAAATTAATTTTTTAAAATGACTCCCCCTAGGTTCAGTAAATATCTAGAAGCCCTGGCTCTATGATCCCTAATTTAGGTTACTGACCCTGCCCTGAGACACACGAAAATTCAAAGAGATCTGATTAAGGATCCTGATTTTAGAGGACTTTGAAAGATCACCCTTTTAACAAATGTCATGAGACAAACTCGGCTGTAGTGTGCTCCAACACCACAGCAATGATTCTTCAAATTTATTATAAGCCAAAATATAAATTAGAGGATACAGTTGTATGTAATTATTTCTCCCCATCTGTTAGAATGTGGAGAATGCATTCTAAAATGCATTGAGATGTACAGAAGAAAAGCACTGTATAAGAGCTAGTATTTTTACACTATTACTGTTTTCACACTATAAATAATGGATCCCTTCTCTTTACACCAACATCAGGAGCAATTACACTGAGTGAAGTTGCAATGGCATGTGGGAAGTATCATGATAATTATTCTCATTATACATTGCTTCTATACCCATATGGCATATGCAGGATATAAATAGAGCTGTAAGAAGGTTTGTTTGTGTGTGTGTGTTTATTGTTTTCCAGCTTGGAAGCTGAACTGAAAAGAAAATTCAGAAAAAATCCCAGATGTTGCTGAGTGAAACTGACAAGAATATCAAGTCCATCCATCCACTGCAGAGCTCCCAGGGCACCTCTACCATGAAACTGCACCAGGATAAGGGATAGTGTTATCCCTAGGTATATGCAAAATATGTGCTTTTGTAGGGCACCAAAAAAATGGGTCACTAAATTTTCAGGTGCCCCTACATAGCCATGTGTTCTTTTGTGCCTGAGGATATGTCTCTGCTAGTGCCTCTTTGGCCTCTGCCTGGGGGCTCTGCAGGATTTCTCCTGACCCTTTCCCCATATGCTCCTCTCAGCCAGCAGCAACTGGCTAATGACAGCTCCCAGCGGCCAGAATGGCTGCAGAGAGGAGCTCCCAGAATCTGTAGCTCCACTGCAGCCCCAAGGAAGCCCCCAAACCCCACTATAAGGTGCATTGAGGGGGCCAGGGAAGCAGCAAGAAGAGTAAGTAGGGAAGCCCAGAGCCCCAGGTTCCCAGCAGAATCCACATGGTGGGGAGGGGAAGCCCCAGACCCCAGTCAGAAGCCATGTCAGGGGTGGGGGAAAACGTCAGGCTGTCGGCTTCTGGCCCTCAGTTGTGAAGGGCCCTCTAATTTGTAAAGATGACCCTGATTGGCGACCCCTAGACATTTGCTCCCAAGTCAACTTGGAATCTAGAAGCTCTGAAATCGCTAGCCCTGCAGCAGTCCATATGGTATGGCTGCCTTGGAGCAAAAAATTCTGGGAGTCCAGAAACTATGGACTCACTGGCTTGAGTCAGGATTGTCATGGATTCCATGCTCCCTGCTGTGGAACCAGGAGCCAAGACCCAGTTAGAATCAGGGCTTTCTGGGCTTCCATGCTCCATCTCTAGAGAAGGAGCTCTGAAAGCCTTGGAAGCCCAAGTATGGTAGTTTTGCCACAGAGCCACAGACCCGGAAAGCACTGGGGTCTTGACTCTGGGGAAACCTGCAAGGTATTTCTGCCCTTGAGCTGCCGCTCTTGGAAGCACTGGCTCCACTGCAGCCAAACAGGAATCTATTCAGGTTTCTGTGGAAAACCTGCCAGGGATTCACCAAATGTTTATTGAACCCATGTGTTTCAGTTGAAACATTTAGGACTGTACAAATTTTGTTTCACTCAAAAATTTCTAACCAGCTCTAGTTATAAATGAATACTTTCCCAAATCCTGTTCCTTTTAATTTTCAGAATGTTGTACAGGAAGAAATTAGTTTACATGGAAAATCTAAAATGTGGAATGATTAAGTTAAGCATCACATAATGCTCATTGAAATCAAAAGGAATATTACTCTTGACTTCAGTGGGCTTTGAATTGAAGCCTTGAGTTGTGTGTGGTTTTTGTTTGTTTCTTTGTTTTGATGGTTGGTTTAAATTCAGCCAGTCAAATTCTTCCCTGCTGCCAATTAACTGGAATAACAAGAAAGACTGACTTTCTCATTGGGAATTTCCACTCCCCCCCACCACCACACACACAATTTCTTTGGACCTGGTATGCATTTGAACAGGTCAAAATTATTGGAGTGACCGCAGGAGGAAGATTTTTGAAGGCACAAATGGGAGACAGGAACCTAACACTGATTGACTTTCAAGAGCAAACAAACACCCATCTCCCTCTAAAAATCTATTGATGTATATATAGTGGGTGGCTTTCTGCTTTGGTGCAATTCCCCTTTTCTTTTGTTTCGGCTAACAATATCCTGTTTTGCCAAAATTATGCCAGATTTAGCCTGATGTAGGTAGCCTTGCATAAACTTCAATGAGTTCAGAAGTCTACTGAGGCTGATCTGACCCGGTGTATTTTATTAAACTAGCTGTTTTATCTTCATTTTAAAATACAAAATTTGACATTCTATCAAATCTAAGGAACACTTATGAGCTAAGTAAATACTTCAATATCTCCACAGATTAAATAGTAGGAAAAGCTCTCCAGGGACAAAGAGTCAATTTCAGCTACTTGTCCTCCTTGCAAAACAACTGTCCAGATGAAAGGATTTTACAATCAAGCTACAGACAATGGCACACAATTTATGTGCTTTCAGTATTGACACAATAAACTGCAGGTGTTTGAGAAATTAAAATTAAGGAACTGGAAGCATAACCATTGCTTTTTTTCCTTTGAAAAATAATTATTTTAATTCTGCTCCTGATTACCTCTGCTGAAATATATGTGTTTGGCATATGGTCATTTAAATGCAAATATTAAGAATATGAAAAGGCACAATCACATGCTTAATTTTGGATTCCACCCAGGAACTAAAGTGGCTCGATAATAAGACCAAATGATAGTTGACCAAACAAATCTGCCTTGTCCACCCAAATATCAATATGCATTTGGCAAAATAATTTGAAACACAAAGAATGGCTTGTAAATTGAGCTGCTGCAATTGTCTTCAGAGAAGAAAATGAAGTGAAGTAGCAAGCTATAAATGAGTAATGCATTAGCACAAGAAAACTACTAATGGTATGTACCCACTGATTACTTTTGAACACAAAGGTTATTAATTTAGAAAGTATTCAGAAAGTTTCAGCACTCACACATAATGCCAAGCTATTCTGCTCAACAGACTTTTTTTCATTTTAGACAGGTCTGGGGAAATAAACTGACCCAGAAAAGGTATTGGGGGAAAAAGTTTCCTTATGGAATTTGATTAATATCAGCACAAGACAGTCTAAATAATTAATGGAAGGTGACAAGAAGGAAGGCCAGAAAACAGTGGAAGAAGAGCAGATAAGTGTGATTGCTCTGATTCAATGAGAACTTAACACAAACTTTTAGTGGAAAAATGTGAAAAACGACACTAAAGAATGGGTAGAGGAAAATATTTTAAACAGCATATTTATATCTGTGAAAAAACTATTGAAAGGATAAATATCTAGAAGGTTAGAAAGTCCTTAGAAGATTGAGAACAACCATTTAAAAGGTAAAAAGTATCAGAGGAGCAGCTGTGTTAGTCTATCTTCAAAAACAATGAGGAGTTGTATAACACTTTGGAGACAAAGATTTATTATGAAGCTTTAAGGGGTAGCAAAGTTAGTTTGTACAGGATAAACTCAAAAAACAACAAATGGTCTGGTCGCACTTTATAAACTAACAAAACATAGATGGTATCATGAGCACAGCCCACTTCTTCAGATGACTGAAGATGTATCAGGGTATAAAGCTTTTGTGATTAAAATCCAGTTTATCAGATGAACTGGAAAGATAGAGGAGGAAGAGTTTATTAATATTTTATATATATATTATACACACACATACAACAAAAGGAGGAAGTTACTTATCAAATGTAGGACCAATGTTAATAAGGGCAATTAAGACAGGGTAGATGTGGCTCACTCACAGCAGTTGATGGGGAGGTGTAAATACCAAGAGTGGGGAAATTCCCTTTGTAGTGCAATAACCAATTTAAACCTTGATTTAGTCCTAATTTAATTGTACTGAATTTGCAAATGAATTGCAGTTCAGCTGTTTCCCTTTGTAATCAGGCTTTGAAGATTTTGTAGAAGGGTTGGCTACTTTTAAATGCATTACTGAATGTCCGGGCAGATTAAATTGTTCCCCTATAAGTCTATGTGCTACCTTTCCTGATGTCCGATTTGTGTCTATTTATCCTCTGGTAAAGAGTCTGTCCAGTTTGACCAATATACATGGCAGAGGGGCATTGCTGGCACTTGATGGTATACTGTATATTACATTAGTGGGTGTTCAGGTGGATGAGTCACTGATGTTGTGGGTTATGTAGTTAGGTCCTGTGATGGTGTCACTTGTATACATATGTGGACAGCACTGGCAATTGGTTTTTCTGGAGGGATAGGTTCCTGGGTGTATCTGTCTAGCGTGCTGTGGCTGCTGGTATTTGCTACAGGTTGGGATGCTGCTTGTAGGTGAAGACTCCCTGTCTCCCAAGGTCTCCCTTCAAAGTATCAGGAAATTCATTTTATAGAAGATTAGATTTTACAATTAATATTTTGGGTTTCTTTTCATTTGCCTTCAGATTGTTAAGCCTTTTGGGGGTCACGTTTTCAAGATTTTCTCTACAACAATGGGGGCTTGAAACTGCCTTTTTTTAAAAATGAAAGCTGAGATTCTTGTTTAATCACAGGATCCTGGGAATTAGGTCTTCAAGGAAAATAACCCAATATTATAAGAATTGCTATAAAATCTCAAGAACAAGCAGAACTGGCTGTTAGATTCCCACATAGTGGGATGGAAATGGAGGAAATACACTGTTAGCCATTTCATTGTTCAGTACATAAGGAACAAGTTATCAGAACCTGAACTTGGAGCTACAGTGTTTGATATCTGACTTGTTGACAAAGGGTTGGTTGTGACTTTGTTATGTTTTAGCATCTGCTATTATTCAGTGGCTTTTACATTTCTGGTGTCTGTTTCACTCTGACCCCCTCTGACGTCCGTCACATTGATTTCTCTTTCTCACTCGGCTTCCTGGTTGTCTTTGAAGTAACAACATGATGTGACATGCAGTAATCTAGCACATTTGCTGTGAGCTGAAAGAAGTGGACTGAAGGGAGTGGACTGTCAGCCCCCTGCCATGCCTGTCAGTATTGTCAAGTTAAGCAATAGCATGTTTTGTTTCAACTGAGTCTTTTCTTTACAAACTCCTTTAGTGTGTTACAATATCTGTTGCTGAACTGGCCCCTAGACATGCCCAATTTATCTGAAGGGGGAATTAAGTCTAAATCAAAAGTTTATAGGTAGGCACATGCTACCATCTGCCACCATCTATGTACTGAGTTTGACAGCTTTGTTCCTTGAAGAATCATGTAGCTGTAGAGATCAACACTTTTTTTAGTTTCTGTCTCTGCAACTCTCTGCATGGTCTTGACCAGAAAGCATGAGGCTATTGTTCTCTGTTTCATGTGAGAGCGTATGCAGGCCAAGTAAGGTCAAGTCCTGAACAGCCACAGTCCTTCTGACTGAGTGGAAGTTAGCAGCTAGGCTCTTGCATGGTAGCTGCTTTACTCTAAAGAGCACAGGATAATAAGGTGAGACAGAGGGCTGAGAATAGACACATATTTGGGGGAAAAAATCACCTAGCATCCTAAGTGATTTAAGACCATTTGAAAATCCCACCTTGAAGTGTAATCTTAGTGAGCCACTTAACTATGTACCCTTTCTTAGGCCTTAGTAATAAGGTTTGGCTGCTAAGTACTTATGTCACAAATGCAGAATAGAGTTGCCATGTACTCCATATCCTGCTCATCACCTTTAGCCTGATTATAAGGAGGGTGGTGCAGTGCTTATGACTTTCACTGTAGACTTGGTTTCAGTTCCCTGCTACACTGCACTTGTCACACAATTAGTGACCCAGATTCCCATCTGCAAAATGAGGATTGTATTTATTTAATACTGTCTGGATAAAAACAGTACTGGATAAAAACAGTAAAGAACGCAAGGTGCAGTGACACTAGAAAAATGGAAGACATATAAAAACTATACATAGATTATGTATGGAACAGCTCTTTATGGCTCAAGGCTTTCTGTTGAGGGAATTTTTCAGCTTAACATAAATGATACTCCCACACACTATGGAGAGTTTTCCCTCTCCCTCACTATAGTGTTAAATAAAGCATGCAACATGTTCATTTATTTTAGTCATTATATGAAATCCAAAGAGAACCAAAATCCAGCTCATTAAAACTTTCAGCTTCTGTATATATAAACCAAATGAAAACTCATCTATATGTTTATTCATTATCTAGACACAGGTGAGATTCCCAAGTGTTATACATTTTGAAGACAACAAAGCAAAACTAGATGGCATGAAGGGATTACATTTAGGACTTTATTGATGTACTTTATCATCAGATAAATTCTGAGTCGAAGGACAAAGTGACTCCTTACAAGTTGTTCCTTTTGATTTTCATTTGTTGGAAGGTGTCTAACAACAGAGACAGATAAAGTTGTCAATTAGGCAATTTTTAAATAATTAATGGAAGCAATGATAGTCAATAAACTAGCTTTCACCGTCTCCAGCTACACACGTGCCCTGACAGCTGAGAAGTCTCACTCTGCTACATTTTCTTCAATGTTTACTACCTCTTTGACAAATCAACAGGCTTTGTGACTGTAAATGGTATTAATAAGAACATAAGAATGGCCGTACTGGGTCAGACCAAAGGTCCATCTAGGCCAGTATCCTGTCTACTGACAGTGGCCAGCACCAAGTGTCCCAAAGAGGGTGGACCGAAGACAATGATCAAGCGATTTGTCTCCTGCCATCCCTCTCCAGCCTCTGACAGACAGAGGCCAAGAACACCATTTTATCCCCTGGCTAATAGCCTTTTATCAGTGACCAAAAAGATCAAACAAAACTGCTACTTGTTAAATCCTTAAGAAAATGTTGAGCAACTAACAGGTCCTTAAGAAATGGAAGTTCTCCTATTATGTCAATGGACAACCCCACCACTTGGAAGCAATAAAAACAAAAGTATTTTTTTCATTCAATATTTGTGCTTATCTTCATAATTTATTTAACATAGCTTTAATCTGGAACAACTGAAGCAACTTCCCTAGCTTTACTAGCACTAGTTACTAATGCATGCTGCAGTAGGGGATGTCATAATATCAGGAGGAATTCAGGGATAAGGCCCAGAGTTCAGTGAAAAGTCCAGCAGCCATAGTATACGACTGTGGATTAGGGAACACTTTCAATATAAACCTGGAAGCACCCAAGCTGCTCTTCTCTGCAGCTTCCCCAAATCCGCCACTCATCAGTTTCAGCGGCGGCAGCTGCGGACTTGGGGGAAGTGGCACGAAACAGAGCAGCTAGGGTGCTGCTGGGTGCCAAGCAGGGGGAGGAGGGGCAGTACTGCAGGACCAACCCAGCAGTATCCCAGCTGCTCTGCTCCGCTGCTTCCCCAAGTCCGCTGCTGCCGCTGCTGAAACTAATGAGTGGTAGACTTGAGGAAGCTGCAGAGAAGAGTAGCTGGGATGCTGCTGGGTTGGTCCCGCAGCACTGCCCCTCACCCCCCTGTTCAGCAATAACTACTGCAGTCTGGGGGTGGGGAGCCCGCTCCTCTCCCAGAAACTCTCAGCAGTGGTGTGGGGCTTCCCCCAACTTCCTGCAAAACGGCGGAGGGTTCGCCCCTCACTGCGTCATTCCCCACCCACCCTCACCCGGTCACAGTGCGGGTCCCAGAAGACCCATTACAGGGGTATAATCCCCTTCCCCTTCCCAGCCACGAGCACCCATGAGGCTCGCAGCAGCTCCAATTGTCTGGCTGGCCGGAGCACTTCTGGGTTCCAGTTGGTGCTGGACTATCAGGAGTGTGGGACCACCGGATGCTGAACAATTGGAGTTTTACTGTATTTTCCCCATATTAAGAACATAAGGACATAAGAATGTCCATGATCATATCAAAGGCCCTTATATCTCAATATCCTGTCTTCTGACAGCATAGGGAGCCAGATGCTTCATAGGGAATGAACAGAACAGGACAGTTTCATGAAGCTATTTAACTTTGGAAAATTCATTATTTTAAAATCACTCCAGTTTTTCAGGTCCTCAGTTCTGACATTTGACCTTTACCATACCTCCACAAACTGTTGTGTAAAGCAAGACCATATCCAAACCCACTGCATCATCGAGAAATTTCTGATTGATTTCAGTTTTCTTTGCATCACCCCAAAGTTAATCCTGTTAGTCATCTGATATTTTAGTATGAGCCAGAAACTATTTTTCAAGCCTATATATGTTTCTTTTATGCACACTGAGGGATAAACATATTCTATTTGCATTTAATGTAGCCAGTTGAAATGGAAAAAGGTCAGGATATTAGCCAGGTGGGTATGAAATAATGGGCTGATAATCAGGTGCTAGCAAATTGATCACAAATATATTTGGCATCTGAGTCTTCACAGCTTTGAAATTATCTGAAAAATATCAATTCTTGATGAAGTGTTTGAGCTCTGGTAATAAACAATGCTATAGAGTGCTGCTTAACAATACTTTACAAAAGAAAGTTAACAACAAAATACAAAAAGTGGATCTCATCTATCAGAAAATTACTTTACTTGCATTTAGGACAAATGCTGAAGGCACTGGGAGGACTGTCTTGCATTTGAAAAATAGAATTAAGGGTGTCTAGCTCATGTCAGTAGACTAAGTATCGAATACACATAGGGCTTGATTATTATTAATTGTTTGCAGAATCTAAATTGGAGATCTAATGATCAAAATTTAAAATGGAGGTGGAAATTGCAACCTCACAGAAAGCCACCATATCCCATCTCTGCCATTTGGCCCATTTCTCACTGCATATACCGTAAAGCAGTATTGGGAGTGAATGAGTTCCCAGTAGCGGAGTATTCTCCATCAGCCCCAACTATACATTCAGACCCCCCCCTTACCTTAACAGAATCCTTAAGAAGGGGCAACCGTTTAAACCAGGGTGCTCTACTCAGTAGGTTCATTACATCCACACTGTACAGTAACATTTGGTTTTCAGCCTTCCCGTAGCACACATACTATGCCACAAACCAGTCACACCGAGCACTTCAGCCACGATCTGGCCAGCCAGAAGCCTCATTAGCAAAACCCCTCTGGCACCCCAACTCTTTCTGTGCCCCAATCAGCCCCAGGCCTAACACACAGGTGAGGCGTTATATAACCCAATCTCTCCTACCCCGAACGGGTTCCAAGAAACCAGCCACAGTTCCCAGGTCAATTTACCCTCTGGATCTTACTCACAAAATCACGCTGAGGAATCCTTTAGAATCTAAAAATCTAAAGTTTTATTACCAAAGAAAGAAAAGTGTGAGAGTCAAGTTGTTAAAGGATAATACATTACATGCATTGAATCACCCAGTTCTTGATGCAGGTTTTAGCAGAGATGTTATAACTGCTGGCTTAAAAGTCATTGGTGTACATCTTATGTCAGGATGGGTCCACAATTCTTTCTGGCTTTTGGTTCCCTGCAAGGCTGCCTCTGGGATCAAAAGCTGAGCTGAAGACCAACATGGAGGGTGCTACATGGCACTTATATACCTCTCCTGGCATCTTCTTGGTGGCAGCAGGTCACCTGGTCAGTGGCCTATCCCTGTGTTCCATGCTGGTAGTCCTTAGGTATCAGTCACATTCCTGAGATTTGTATTGGCACCTAGAGATTCAGTGTTTCCTTGCTAATTAGCATGGCCATAGTCTGAGCCTTCCTTACCCCTTTGCTCAGCCACAGACAGAATTTTCCAGCATCCATACGGTGTACATGTTTCTAACTCCACATACAGATATTATACCGTTGCATGAATAGCACATGTAGAATCAGTAGAACAGAAGCTTTCATGTGACACCTCACATGGCCCTCTTTGTACAGACTTTTGGGGCAAACACCCTTCCCCCATGGGTGCAGCAGTGATCTGGCTGCTCTTCTTTAAATCCAGTAACGTGATAGCTGGTGTGGGCTTAATCTTTTTATAGAAGTTACTGAAAATTTTTGATCATTGCCTTTAAAGCAGAAAGTAACAGGCCCTGTGTGATTTCAAATACAAATAGAAAGAACTTTTACTTTGGCAAGTAATGCAAAGGAGCTCCATCAAGCTTTGGAACTGCCCGAAAGCAGAATTCACTTCCTAGTAGAGACCACAACATTGAGACTACACTTATTGTACTGACTGTGGATTTTTCACAAGCACGCCTTTGATTGATCACACAGAATTATCAATTGCCATTACAAAGCAGTCAGTCTGCACAGTAGCCTATTGAAGAAAATATATTGTTAATGTAGCTGTAGACCTTACTTTTGATTATTCTGTTACTAGATTTACCCGGTGTTGCTTGGATCTTTATGGACAGAGAGTACATGGTGGGCTGAGGCAAGAGTCAGGGCAAGGGGTTGGGAGGTGTGGGGTGGGTCAGGGAAGGTGGTCAGGGGGCAGGAGATGGGGAGGAGATGAGGTTCATGGCAGGGAGTGCCAATCACCAGCAGCTCTCCTAGCCAGCCTGGGGTACTGGGGGCTGTATTTCCTGGCTGCCAGCTGCTCTGCAACTCCCCAGGACTATCAAGGAAGTGGGGACCTCTCTCCTAGTTCAGCCAGGACAGTGGGGACCTTTATCCTGAGCCGTCCAAGGCAACAGGGGTGACATTGCCCAGCCAGTGACTTCTCCACAGCTCTCTGGGGGAGTATAATTGTCCCTGCTATCATAAGAACATAAGAATTGCTATACTAGGTCAGACCAAAGGACCATCTAGCCCAGTATCCTATCTGCTGACAGTGGCCAATACCAGATGCCCCAGAGGGAGGGAACACAACAGGTAATCCTCATAAGATCCCTCTCCTGTCACCCATTTCCAGACAAACAGAGGCTAGGGATACCATTTGTACCCACCCTGGCTAATAGCCATTGATGGACCTAGCCTCCATGAATCTATCTAGCTCTTTTTTGAACCCTGTTAAAGTCCTAGTCTTCACTACATCCTCTGTCAAGGCGTTCCACAGGTTGACTGTGCACTGAGAGAAGACAAACTTCCTTTTGTTTGTTTTAAACCTGCTGTTGCCTATTAATTTCATTTGGTGACCACTAGTTTTTATGCTGTGAGAATGAGTAAATAACTTTTCCTTATTCACATCAGTCATGGCCCTCCCTTTCTGTTTGATGAGAAACAATCACATTCCATGCACATCCCTTTGTCCTGGCACAACTAAATCCTTAACATGCTTTAAGTTATGATGAGAGGAAGCTGCATGTAAAATTTGGTCATCTCAGCTCTTACTGTCTAGAAGGAGTTCCTGAACAAATAGACTCACAAACAGATAAACTCTCTCAAATATGCTTTAAATGAGCATTCATTAGACTATTATGCCATAGGATGCCAACTTCATGAAGTAGCAATTTAAAAAAGTAAAAAAATATGAAATCATTCTGCCCAGTTCAAACAAAACATATAAAACACATCTAGTAGACTATAAAATTGTAAGGCATAATACATGCATATCCTAACAATCAATATAAGCTTAGTTATAATTGTAGCTATATCTGTCAAAGCTCACTAGTTTTAACTAACTGGGGACTTATATACATGGCACCGGGGACCTGAACCAAAATCTACTCACATCAACAGGCTTGTTTGATAGTTATTTAAGGCAATTTCATTAAAATTGATGCCCAGAGTATAAAGTTAGGCATGAGTAATTAAATAATAATTAGGACAAGATAGTTTACTGATTACAAAATTAGTACATGCCACACACAGAAGATATATGTGTAAAACAAAAAGTTTTAAAAGAAGGCATGGATGGCTTATATGCAAATAACTGTGAACATGTACTATAAAAGAAACAAAAGTAGTGTTCCTTACTCAGATGTTCATATTGTCATAATTATTAGATTGTATTATCTAAAATACATGAAATTGGACACAGACTGGCTAACCTTGTGAGGAGGGCTTTAAACTAGGTTTGTCGGGGGCAGGTGAGCAAAGCCCACAGGTAAGTGCTGAATGTGCGGGACTGGGAGATGGGTTGGAAATAGGGGGGACTATGGCCTATAATGGCAAGGAGAAAGGAGGGTCAGGGCACAACAGGGAGGCAAGATCAAATCAGTATCTTAGATGCCTATATACAAATGCGAGAAGTATGGGTAATAAGCAGGAAGAACTGGAATTGCTAACCAATAAATACAACTATGATATCATTGGTATTACAGAAACCTGGTGGGATGGGACGCATGATTGGAATGTTGGTATGGAAGGGTACGGCTTGCTCAGGAAGGACAGACAGGGAAAAAAGGGAGGAGGGGTTGCCTTGTATATTAAAAATGTACACACTTGGACTGAAGTGGAGATGAATGTAGGAGATAGCTGTGTAGAGAGTCTCTGGGTTAAGCTAAAAGGGGTAAAAAACGAGGGTGATATCATGCTAGGAGTCTACTACAGGCCACCTAGCCAGGTGGAAGAGGTGGATGAGGCCTTTTTTAAACAATTAACAAAACTATCCAAAGCCCAAGATTTGGTGGTGATGGGGGACTTCAACTATCCAGACATATGTTGGGAAACTAACACAGCGAGGCACAGGCTATCCAATAAGTTTCTGGACTGCATTGGAGACAACTTTCTGTTTCAGAAGGTTGAAAAAGCTACCAGAGGAGAAGCTGTTCTGGATTTGGTTTTAACAAATAGGGAGGAACTAGTTGAGAACTTGAAAGTGGAAGACAGTATAGGGGACAGTGATCACGAAATAATAGAGTTCATGATCTTAAGGAAAGGTAGAAGGGAGACCAGCACAATTGAGGTAATGGATTTCAGGAAGGCAGATTTTGATAAGCTCAGAGAACTTGTAGGTAAGGTCCCATGGGAAGCAAGACTGAAGGGAAAAACAACTGAGGAGAGTTGGAAGTATTTCAAAGGGACGTTGTTAAGGGCCCAAAAGCAAACAATTCCGCTGTGTAGGAAAGATAGAAAATATGGCAAAAGACCAGCTTGGCTTAACAAGGAGATCTTGCATGATCTCAAAATAAAAAAGGAGTCTCATAAAAAATGGAAATTAGGACAAATAACAAAGGATGAATATAGGCAAGCAACACGGGAATGCAGGGGCAAGATTAGAAAGGCAAAGGCACAAAATGAGATCAAATTAGCTACAGGCATAAAGGGAAACAAGAAGACCTTTTATAAATACATTAAAAGCAAGAGGAAGACCAAGGACAGGGTAGGCCCACTGCTTAGTGAGGAGGGAGAAGCAGTAACAGGAAACTTGGAAATGGCGGAGATGCTCAATGACTTCTTTGTTTCGGTCTTCACCGAGAAGTCTGGAGGTGTGCCTAACATAGTGAATACAAGCAGAGAGAGGGTAAGTTTAGAAGATAGGATACACAAAGAACAAGTTAAAAATCACTTAGGAAAGTTAGATGTCAGCAAGTCACCAGGTCCTGATGAAATGCATCCCAGGATACTCAAGGAGCTGATAGAGGAGGTATCTGAGCCTTTAGCTATGATCTTTGAAAAATCATGGCAGACAGGGGAGATTCCAGAAGACTGGAAAAGGGCAAATATTGTGCCCATCTATAAAAAGGGGAATAAGAACAACCCAGGAAACTATAGACCGGTCAGTTTAACGTCTGTCCCAGGGAAGATAATGGAGCAGGTAATTAAGGAAATCATATGCAAACACTTGGAAGGTAATAAAGTGATAGGGAATAGCCAGCATGGGTTTGTGAAGAACAAGTCATGACAAACTAATCTGATAGCTTTCTTTGATAAGATAACGAGCCTTGTGGATAAGGGAGAAGCGGTGGATGTCATATACCTAGACTTTAGTAAGGCATTTGATACGGTCTCGCATGATATTCTTATTGATAAACTAGGCAAATATAACTTAGATAGGGCCACGATAAGGTGGGTGCATAATTGGCTGGATAACCGTAGTCAGAGAGTGGTTGTTAACGGTTCTAAATCCTGCTGGAAAGGGATAACAAGTGGAGTTCCTCAAGGGTCTGTTTTGGGACCCATACTGTTCAATATCTTCATCAATGATGTAGATATTGGGATAGAGAGTACGCTTATTAAGTTTGCAGATGATACCAAACTGGGTGGGGTTGCGACTTCTTTGGAGGATAGGGACATAATTCAGAATGACCTTAGCAAGTTAGAGAAATGGTCGGAGGTAAACAGGATGAGGTTTAATAGAGAGAAATGCAAAGTGCTCCACTTAGGAAGGAACAATCAGTTCCATACATACAAGATGGGAAGCGACTGTCTAGGAAGGAGCATGGCAGAAAGGGATCTAGGGGTCATAGTGGACCACAAGTTGAATATGAGTCAACAGTGTGATGCTGTTGCAAAAAAAGCAAATATGATTCTAGGTTGTATTAACAGGTGTGTTGTAAGCAAAACTCGTGAAGTCATTCTGCCGCTCTACTCTGCACTAGTTAGGCCTCAGCTGGAGTACTGTGTCCAGTTCTGGGCGCCACATTTCAAGAAAGATGTGGAGAAATTGGAAAGGGTACAGAGAAGAGCGACAAGAATGATTAAAGGTTTAGAGAACATGACCTATGAAGCCAGGCTTCATGAACTGGGCTTGTTTAGTTTGGAAAAAAGAAGATTAAGGGGGGACATGATAGCGGCTTTCAAATATCTAAAAGGGTGTCACAAGGAGGAAGGAGAAAATTTGTTCCTCTTGGTTTCTGAGGACAGGACAAGGAGTAATGGGCTTAAAGTGCAGCAGGGGAGGTTTAGATTGGACATTAGGAAAAAATTCCTAACTGTCAGGGTGGTCAAATATTGGAATAAATTGCCAAGGGAGGTGGTGGAATCTCCCTCTCTGGAGATATTTAAGAACAGGTTAGATAGACATCTGTCAGGGATGGTGTAGACAGAGCTTGATCCTGCCTTGAGGGCAGGGGGCTGGACTCGATGACCTCTCGAGGTCCCTTCCAGTCCTATGATTCTATGATTCTATGAAATATGGATGGGCTGGTAAATAAAGAAGTGCAGATCTGGGATAAAAATGACACCATTAAAAAGTAACACATCAAAAAATAAATAGGAAAACTTATTAGTGAAGGTTTTCTTTACATGCAGGCATCCCAGGAGGTGTTTCACCAGAATGTGTGTTGTTTGTTTTCATTGGGTAAAACAATACATAGTGACATTGCTATTGTTAAATTTAGAAATACGTCTTTTGGAATGATGAAACTCAAAAAATTTTGGGAAAGTCAAAAAAGGGTAGGAGTGTCTAGGTCTCTCTGTACTGGTGTGAGAGAACGAAAGGGAAAAAGTCAGCCTCAGTATATGTTCAGTCCTCAAAACAAATTTAAACCTTTAAAGCTAAGGATTATTTCTGGTAATAGTGGAACTGAGCTTTATCTTATCAGCCATATTTGCTACCCTGTAGAATCCATGTTGACATAGTTTATATACTGATGTCAGCTCTATCACTTTATCATATCCTAGTCTTAACACACAACTCAGGTGATTCCAAAGTAGACTAATAACTTTGATTGTCATAAGTAAAAGTAATTCAAGTCAATATAGTTGAAAATTACTGCCCTTCCATTTCTTTTAGAAGGAGAAATTGTTGCGGTAAAGACACTGTCAAAATCCCCTTAAGACTCCATTACAGATAAATCCAGTGCCCTTTCAGAATTGTCACATTCAGCAAAAACTAAATCCATGGGGGGGGGGGGGGGAGGAGGAGAGGGGATTTAAACATTAAATTAAAAGAACTATTTTGTATTATGGTATTTTAGTTTCCCACCCACTTCACTATCTTCATTTCCTACATAGTTGATCAATTGTTTGAGTTACAGGAGAAGAAAGTAAAACCAAAAGAATAAAAAATCATTGGTTTAAAACAGTGGTCCCCAACCTTTTCAGGTTGTCGGGCACCAGGGGGTGTGGCCGTTTGCCCGCCGGGCACCCAGGGGCGCCCCCCCCCATAGCCGCATGCCCGGGGGTGGGGCCCCCTCCAAGTGCCACGTGCCCGGGGCCGGCGCCCCCCCCCCTCCGCAAGGGCCGCGCGCCCGGGGCCGGCGCTCCCCACCCCTGCACAAGCGCCGCGCGCCCAGGGCCGGCGCTTCCCCTGCCCCCCACAAGCGCCGTGCATCTGGGGCCGGTGCTCCCCCCGCCAAGCGCCGTGCGCCATGTGCCTGGGGCCAGGCCAGCCCCGAGCACCTGGCGGGCGCATGCAAATGCTCCCGCGGGCACCATGGCACCTGCGGGCACCGTGTTGGGGACCACGGGTTTAAAAGAACTGCTAAAGTTCAGGCAGAGATTGAGAAGTTCAGGCAGATTTGACAAAAATAAACTTTTTTGTATCTGACTGTGATGGAGCATCTGCCCTGCACTGGCCCTGAAGGATAAAACTCAGCCCTGGGAGAAGGCTGAGAGAGCAAAGTCCCACAGCTGAGGCAGGTACTAACTAATTAGGGTCCCAATGAGGAGAGCATAAATAAAGGCTCTTGGAGGTGAGGAGAGACTGACTCTCTCTTGTTCTGGGTGTGGAGCAGGAGGGAAGCTGGAGGTTTCCTGGTTTAGAGCTGGAGACGCTCTGGCTAGGCTAGCTCCCAGGCTGCAGGGCATGAAGCAAGACCTGAGGCTATTAGGGCTGCAGAGAGGCAGCCAGGATAGGCTAAGGCAGCTGGTCCACAACCCCTTGCCAATGATGAGTGGCCATTTCAGACTGCGGAAAGGGGCTAGATGGTGACTGACAGTGAGTCACTAAGCCAAGGTGGATATAAGGGTTGGAACTTCTCAGAGGGGGAGGATGCCAGAGTGTGGGGGACTGTGATAGGGCAGCACCCAGAGGTGGAGAAAAAAATAGGTAACCCTAGCCAAAACCCTGACTTTCAAGGCAGAATGAGGTAATACCCGAGTGTCAAATACACTGACATTTGTTCATCTTTCATGTATTAACAAGATAACCATTTATTATTTGGTTACCTAAAACTGAAAAGTCTCAGAGAGGTAATGGTGTTCATCCATGTACACAGAAACACTGAGGAGTCTTATGGCACCATGAAGACTAACAGATATATTTGGGCATAAGTTTTCATGTGCCAAGACCCACTTTGTCAGAGACATTGAAGTAGAAATTACAGAGGCAGGCATAAATATACTAGCACATGAAAAAAAGGGGTTTACCTTATCAGGTGGAGAACCAGTGTTAACTAGGCCAATTGGGTCAGGATGGATTGGGTACACGACTAACAGCTGATGAGGAGGTGGCACACTCCTAGGGTATGTCTACACTGCCACCCTAGTTCAAACTAGGGTGGCTAATGTAGGCATTCAAACTTGCAAATGAAGCCCGGGATTTAAATATCCCGGGCTTCATTTGCATGTTCCTGGGCACCGCCATTTTTAAATGCCCTGTAGTTCAAATTACCTTGCAGGAGGAATAACAGTAGTTCGAATTAGGAGCTTTAGTCCGTGCCGCGTGTAGCCATGGGCAGGTAGTTCGAACTATGGGGCATTTAAAAATGGTGGCTCCCGGGAACATGCAAATGAAGCCTGGGTTATTTAAATCCCGGGCTTCATTTGCAAGTTCAAATGCCTACATTAGCCACCCTAGTTCAAACTAGGGTGGCAGTGTAGACATATCCTAGGAGTGGCCCACCTCCTCATCAACTGTTAGTCATGTACCCAATCCATCCTTGTTCGAACTAGGGTGGCAGTGTAGACATTCCCTAGCTAGATGTTAGAAGTGTACTACATCCACCCTGATTGAATTACCTTGATAAAGTAACTCCTTTCTTTTCATATGCTAGTATATTTATGCCTGCTGCCAGTGTTCCCTCTAACATTTTCTATCCTAGGGAAGGTTGAATTTTCTTATGTGCAGCACAAATATTGATGTTGTGTGTGTGGATGTGAACCACCAATACAAACAAAATACACACACACACACACACACACACACACACACACAATATATATATATATATATATATACACACACACACACACACACACACACACACACACACACACACACACTAGCCAATTAGCCTGTCAGACAGGATTTTCAGGTCTCTCCTCCTCATCAGTCTTCTCTCCTGAGCCTCCGGTCTCTCGCTCCGTCTCCCTCTCTCTCTCCTCCTCCTGCCTCCCCCTCCCCTCTCTCTCAGCTCCCCTCTGCCTCCTGCCTCTCTCTGTCTCTCTTTTTCTTCTCCTTCTCCTCCTGCCTCTTACTCAGGGGACTGCGGAGCCCAAACGGCTGTTTGGGCTCCACGCTCCCTGTGCTACATGGGAAGCGTGGAGCCCAAACGGTCGCTTGTGCTACTTGCTCCCCCGCGGCGGCTCGGCTGAGTGGCACAGAAGTCAGCTGAGCCCCACAGCGGGAGGCAAAATGTGGCGGGGCGGTGACATGCAGCATGACAGCGGCTCCAAGCTCCGCTGCCTGGCCATGAATGTCAGCACCCCACCCTCCTTCCCCTCCCGCCATGGCGCTCAGCTGACTTCTGTGCCACTCAGCCGAGCCGCTGCAGGGTAGCAAGTGGCGCAAGTGGCCATTTGGGCCCTGGCTCCCCATGCAGCTCCACAGGGGAGGCAACAGCATCACCCAGAGGGAACAGCCAGCATTTCAGTGTCACAGACATTGGGCTACTATATATATATATATATATATATATATATATATATATATATATATACACACACACACACACACACACACACACACACACACACACACACAGGGCAGCAACAAAGTCCTTCCACTTCTGTCGGTCACAGGCCAAAGCGCCTATTGTTCCCCAAGTGTGATGATGGTCTTTTAATTCTTGTTCTACCATTCGGCGCCAGGTTGTTTTTGGTCTTCCTCTCTTTCTCTTCCCATCTGGCTTCCAGTGGAGAGCAATTTTCGTAATAGATCCGTCCTCTCTTCGTAACACATGACCTATCCATCGCCAGCATCTTTTCATAATTATAGTGGCCATGTCTTCTTGTTTACACTGAGACAGTAGATCTTTGTTGGAAATTTTATTTGGCCAAAATATCCTGATTATTCTTCTAAGATTCTTGGTATGGAATGTAAACAATTTAGTAAGGTCTCGTTGTATCATGCGCCAACATTCTGCTCCATAGAGAAGCACTGGAAGAACACAGCTGTTGTATAGTTTCAGTTTAGTGCGCACGCTGTACTGGAAATCCTCAAAGTACAGCGTGCGCACTATGCTGAAACCATACAACAGCTGTGTTCTTCCAGTGCTTCTCTATGGAGCAGAATGTTGGCGCATGATACAACGAGACCTTACTAAATTGTTTACATTCCATACCAAGAATCTTAGAAGAATAATCAGGATATTTTGGCCAAATAAAATTTCCAACAAAGATCTACTGTCTCAGTGTAAACAAGAAGACATGGCCACTATAATTATGAAAAGATGCTGGCGATGGATAGGTCATGTGTTACGAAGAGAGGACGGATCTATTACGAAAATTGCTCTCCACTGGAAACCAGATGGGAAGAGAAAGAGAGGAAGACCAAAAACAACCTGGCGCCGAATGGTAGAACAAGAATTAAAAGACCATCATCACACTTGGGGAACAATAGGCGCTTTGGCCTGTGACCGACAGAAGTGGAAGGACTTTGTTGCTGCCCTATGCGCCATTGGCGTAACGGGCAGTAAGTACACACACACACCCCCCACACACACATATGGTCGGTCGGTCGGTCGGTCGGTCGGTCTCTCTCTCTCTCTCTCTCTCTCTATATATATATATATATATACACGCACAATCCATGGAAGAAAGTATACTAAAACAATATATTTAACTAGGAGCAATGCTTATGATATTTAATATGAAATCAAATAAAGAAAATTAGCACTACCCTTGAAATACATGTATCAACCTTTCTAACAGCTCAAGCTAATATTTGCTACTTCTGACTCTCCTACCACATAATGAAGATCTGGCCTTAATGCAGTACAATATACCATGTATTCATTAGTAACACAGGATTTTTAAAAAATCATTAAGATCAGAGTTTAGGATATCTGCAACACTCCAAACAATTCTGTTAAAAGAATCTTTTTCTTTCTTTATTTTAAGCCACTAACACCTATGTAAAGTTTGTTTGAAATGTAATCTGCAAATGTCCTCCTGGTATACTCACATACCCCATGCAGCTTGCTTTCCTGCCTCTAATCCAGACAACTGCAGCAAGTGAGTCAGATGCCTCAAACAAACTACTCCCTGCCTCCACCTCACTGCACAGAAGTCAGCACTCATCCACCCCCTGTTTCTCCCTCCTACCCTATGCAATCAGCCTCTTACCTCCCCCTTGCCAGGAGGCTTGAGTGTACTGAATTTCTGCCTCTCCCTCCTCACTCAGATAGGACTCTCCAAACTCCCCTCCTCTCTGACTCTCCATCTGCCAATTACTTACTTACTTCCTCCCTCCTCCTCCTCCTCCACCTTCCCCTCCTCCAGCCACTTATTGTCTCCTCTTCTCCCTTTGCCTGCTCTGGAAGTTGCTCTATTTCAAGCACAGAGCAACTCCATTTAGCTGCTTGCTCAGGGAGATGAGCTCCCTGCCTGAGCTGAGCTCCCTGCCTGAGCTGGAGCTTGAAACTACTGAGTGGAGCTCAGAAAACAGCTTTGTAAACATGCAGGCTCACAGCTTACAGGGAACTGAGCCTGCCACTGTAATTTCCACTCCAATGCATTTAATCATGTGGATCTTTGCCCTCAAAAGCTCATGCCCAAATAAATCTTTATGTTTTGAAGGTGCCACAAGATTCCTCATTAAAAACTGCAATGGACAACAGGAAGATCTTTCCAATATAGTATTACTCGAATTTGATGAACCGAACATGAACACCACTAAAGATTAAATACAAACAGGCTAGAAACTTGCAGCATTTGGAGATTCCATAATGTTCTTTTTCTATATAATAGAAGCAAATAAATATTTAAGTTATGGTTGATGCTCAGCCCACTGGTATTATGTCAGAATATTTTTAATTTCTTATAATTGCTCTGTACAATGGATATCTCCAGGGAAAATACAAGGCTATAGAGTTCACTAATGCTGAAACAATCTATGCAGTTTGGAGTTGCCGGAATTAAACATAATGGATTCTTTCCTATCTCAGGGCATTTCACCAAAGGTCTGAGTCTATGACATTTAAATTTTCATCGTGTGCTATTTGAGTCCCATTTGTTCAATCCTGGCTTTCTACCAAACCACTTTATTAATTGGATTTATTTGATGACTTTAGCCTCTTTCTTTTCTCACTAAACATCAGCAAGATAATGATTTCTTCAGAGTTATTCATTATTTGACAATGTTTCAAGATTTTTTCCCCCTGGCAATTTTTAACTCTATTCACTGAACACTTATAGTTTGCTGAAAGTATTTGGCATTCAGTCAGTGGTCATTAGTTATATCTCAGAAGTAGTCAATAGGTAGATGGTGGGCCAAACCCACTGCACCAGATGCTTTTAAGCATACCCTAAAAATCCTATTTATTATCATTATTGATGGATGTTTTTGTTATTTTCTCTTGCGTCCAGGTGTTGGCTATATCTTGACAAAAAAAAAAACCCCTCTTCCTGTAAATAGTCAGATAACATGTGACATAACTTTTCAGTGTAAGAAGCAGCCTGTACTGATTTTTGCATAGAATACTAAAATTGGAAGGGACCACAAGAGGTCATCAAGACCAGTTCCCTGCCCTCATGGCAGGATCAAACACCATTTACACTATCCCTGATAGATTTTTATCTACACTTCTCTTAAATATCTCAAATAGTGAAGAATTCACAGCCTCGCTAACCAATTTATTCCAGTATTTAACCACCCTGACAGTTAGGATGTTTTTCCTAATGTCCAACCTAAACCTCTCTTGCTGCAATTAAAGCTAATTGCTTCTATTCTTTTTCTCAAAGGCCAAGGAAAACAATTTTTCTCCCTCCTCCTTGTAACACCCTTTTAGATACTTGAAAAATCGCTATCATGTCCCCTCTCAGCCTTCTCTTTTCTAAACTAAAAAAGCTCAATTCTTTCAGTCTTCCCTCACAGGTCATGTTTTCTACACCTTTAATCATTTTTGTTGCTCTTCTCTGGACCTTCCTAATTTCTCCAGATCTTTCCTGGAATGTGGAACCCAGAATTGAACACAATACTTCAGTTGAGGCCTAATCAACACAGAGTTAAATGGAAGAATTACTTCTTGTGTCTTGCTCAAAACACTTTTGTTAATGCATCCCTGAATCATGGGGCTTTTTTGGGGGAAAAAGCACGGTTACACTGTTGACTCATACTTAGCCTGTGGTACACCACGAACCCTAGATCCCTTTCTGCAATACTCTTTCCTAGACAGTCATTTCCCATTTTGGATGTGTGAAATTAATTGTTCCTCCCTAAGTAGAGTAGTTTGTGTTTGCCTTTATTGACCTTCATCTTATTTACCTCAGACTATTTCTCCAGTTTGCCCAGATCATTTTGAATTATGATTCTATCCTCCAAAGCACGTGCAACCTTTCCCAGCTTGGTAACATTATAAGCATACTCTTCATGCCATTATCTAAATTGTTGAAGATATTGAATAGAAGCAGTCCCCAAATTGATTCCTGCAGAATCCCACTCGTTGGGAATGCCTTTCCAGTGTATGTGAGAATGATTATCCAACCAGGTAATGCACTCACCTTATAGTAGCCTCATCTAAGTTGTATTTTTCCTAGTTTATTGATAAGGCAGTAATGCGAGACTGTATCAAACGTCTTATCGAAGTCTAGGTATGCCACATCTACTGCTTCCCCCAATCCACAAGGCTTTTTATGCTATCAAAGAAAGCTATCAGGTTGGTTTGACATGATTTGTTCTTGACAAATCCATGCTATTATCACCACATGATTTTTAATATTTGCTGACTACGAAACTTTGAAACATTGAATATTGTTTGAATATGAAACTGATATTATCTGTGAACATTCATGTAAATAAAATTCAGTATGCTGATGTTCATGGAAATCAAGCACAAAATGGAAGTGACAATTGCTGAAATTGATGTACTTAAACTTGAGAGAATATTTGCCAGTTTATTTATATTTCTGTGCAGTATTCCTCAGTTTTACCTATAATGATGTTCAGAATAAAATCATCTTGCTTTCTACACTGTGAATACGATAATAAATTTAAAGCTCCTTGGCAGCTACTCTACTTAGCTACTTCATTCTCATGAGAGTAAAGTAGCAAATATTTAAATATGTTTGTACTGACCAATTTGTTCTCCATCTCCTTTTGAGCAAATGCAGTTGCCCTTTTCCACTTTGAAGTCTGGTCAGTGGTTTGCAGAACATATGCTTATGGTGGTACGTGGTTTAGCTAATGATATAAATACTGGAGCTGGCTGGCAAAACTTCAGTGAGAAGCATTTAGCTGGAAATACCAGTTCACAAAATTGAAAAAGATTGTGGAGACAGGTCTATTTTGTTGAAATTTCTCTGGAAATCCAACTTCTTTCAAATGAAACAGATAATCTGGTTTTCTAACAGTGTGCCTGCTTCCCTGATACCATGAGCATGAAGACTGCCATGGTATCAAAGGATATGTCTACACTACCCCGCTAGTTCGAACTAGCGGGGGTAATGTAGTCATCCGCAGTTGCAAATGAAGCCTGGGATTTGAATTTCCCGGGCTTCATTTACATGAAGCCGGCCGGCGCCATTTTTAAATGCTGGCTAGTTCGAACCCCGTGCCGCACGGCTACACGCGGCACAGAGTAGCTAGTTCGGATTAGGCTTCTAATCCGAACTAGCTGTACTCCTCGTGGAATGTGGAACGAGGAACGAGGAGTACAGCTAGTTTGAATTAGAAGCCTAATCCGAACTAGCTACTCCATGCTGTGTGTAGCCGCGCGGCACCGGGTTCGAACTAGCTGGCATTTAAAAATGGCGCCGGCCGGCTTCATGCAAATGAGGCCCGGGAAATTCAAATCCCGGGCTTCATTTACAACTGCGGATGACTACATTACCCCCACTAGTTCGAACTAGCGGGGGTAATGTAGTCATCCGCAGTTGTAAATGAAGCCCGGGATTTGAATTTCGAACTAGCGGGGTAGTGTAGACATACCCAAAGTCTCCATGCATGGTATTCATGGTATGTAACCTCTACTCAGTTTCAGGGTGGATTTTTAAAAATGGAGGTTTTGGTTCATATCAGACTATTACCCATTTTGAAATGTCAAAATGATCTGTGAATTTGAATTGCTTTCTGTGCACAGTTTTAGTAAAGATTTTGTCCATTTGTGATATCTTGAAAGTTAAAGTGATGAGCTTTGAGAGTAGAGGATCAAAACTGAAATGTGAACTTTGTTATTCAGTTAATTTAGTTCTTCAAATTCTGACTGAAAGAATTTGAATAAAGCTGAAAATAGATCAGTAGTGATTCTTTGAACATAGCTATATTCTAATTTGATTCAAGGAATTATAGTAAGTGACTATTTATTCCATAGGTTTCATTCAGTTTTTCCTTGCACTCGTTTTACCAATATTTCAGTGGAGTCATTTTGACTAACCTCACCATAAGTGAAAGGAGAATAGTGGCCAAGAACTCAATAGATGAAAGACATAAAAATGGTTATATTGGTCCTGAACCATCATCCACTATTCTGTCATTCAACAGTGATTTCTGCCTGTTGCTACATGTCAAATGAACTTCTAGAAACTGAAGGTTTAGAGGCACCTAAATAATGATGTTGCATCCATTCCCTTTCTGACTAATTGCCATTGATGGACCTATTCTCCCTGATTAATCCAATTATTTTTAAATCCACTTATATGTTTGGCCTTCTCAAGTTCTGCAGGATGACTGTGTTGTATGAAGAAATATTACTTTATGTTTGTTTTAAATTTGCTCCCCATTAATTTAATTGGGTGACCTCTGGTTGTTTGTTATATAAAGAGGCAAATAACATTTTCTTATTTACTTTCTTCACATCATTCATGATTTTATTGACCTATATATTATTCTTCCTTAGACATCTCTTTTCTAAAATGAACAGTTCAACCCTTTTTAATTTATTCTTTTACGGAAGATACTCCAGCTTAATTGTTTTTGCCTTTTTTGTACTTTTTCCACTTCTAAATTATCTTTTTTTTTTTAGATGTGTCAATCAGAACTATATGAACTATTCAAGGTGTTGGCATACACGGCATTGTAGCTTGACTTTATGATATTTTCTGTTTTATATCTTTCTCTTTTTTAATGGTTCCTATCATTCTGTTAGCTATTTTGGACTGCCATTAGACATTGAGTGGATGTTTGAAAAGCACTATCCACAATAATTCCACAGTCCTTTCTTTTCAGTGGTGACAACTAATTTAGACCCTATTTGTGTGTATATAGTTGGGATTAAATTTTACAATATGCATTACGTTGTACTCAACACTGAATTTCATCTGCCATCTTGCTCCATAGTCATCCAGATTAGTGAGATCATTTTGTGCTTTTCGCTCTCAGCTACAGATTTAATGCAGAATTGTTCATGATAGTTATTTGCAAATTTTGTCAGCACACTGTTTGACTATTTTTCCAAATACTTTATCAATATATTGAATGGCACCAGCCCCACTATGGATCCTTAGGAACCCCATTATTATTTTCTCCACTTTTCAAAGTAACTATTAATTCCTACGCTATGTTTCCTATCTTTTAATCACTTTCTGAGTCAGGAGAAGACCTTCCCACTTGGCCTATGACTACTTTTTCTTATAGAGACCTTATGGTGGGATCTTGTCAAAGACTTTCTAAAATTCCAAGTACACTATATCTATTTGATCACCCTTATCCACATGATTGTTTGCACCTTGAAAAAATTCTCATAGATTGGTGAGGCATGATTTCCCTTTACAAAAGCCATGTTGTCTCCCAGTAGTTTCAACTTGTCTGGTGCTGATATTAAGCTTACCAACGTGTAATTGCTAGGATACTCTCTGGACCCTTTAAAAATAGCATTCCATAAGTAGCCTCTAGTCATCTGGCACAGAGGCTGAACTAAGTGATAGATATGCCTTATATACCAAAGGCAATATTCTCCCATTTTATATGTATTCCCTTTAGAATTCTTGGGTGAATATCATTTGGTGCAGACAACTTATTTCTGTTTAATTTATCAATTTGTCCCCAAACCTTCTCTATTGACAACTCAGTTGGGGAAAGTTCTTCAGACTTGTCACCTAAAAAGAACGATTAATATATTCTGCAGTGAAGACTGGTGCAAATAATGTGTTTAGCATCTCCTCAATGTCCTTTTCTTCCTTGAATGCTCCTTTAGCAATTTTCTGGTGGCCCCACAGATTGGTTGGCAGGCTTCCTGCTTCTCATGTACTTAAAATAAAGGTTGTTCAATTTTTTTGTCTTTTGCTAATTCTTTTATTTGCCTGCCTAATTATACTGTTACACTTGACTTACCAGAGTTTATGTTCCTTTCTATTTTTCCTCAGTAGGATTTAGCTTCCAATTTTTCAGGGTATTTTTTTTCATTGTCTCTAACCACCTGTTTTACTCTATTTTTTAGCCATGATTGCTTTTTTTGTTTCTTGTTTTAATCATTATTTGGGGGCATACATTTAGTTGGAGCTACTGTTTTGTGATTGATGGGGATTAGGCGGATCACAAACAACAGAGTCTCTCAACTGAAATTAACAGAGATTATATGGCAAGGGAGGAGGAAGAGGGAATATAAAGCAGTGGCACTACAACGTTTGTGTCTTAACTGAGATGCTGCTGTAGATAGCTTTTCCCACCCATAATAAAATAATTTCTGAAGATCAGAAATTGTTCTTTTTTACTTAAAATTGTTAAACCTTCTTATTTTGCTTTAATTTCACTCATTGAAAGTTTCTGCTTCACCTAATAATTAAATACAATGCACATCTGCTAATGTGATATTTTTCCCTCAAGGTGAACCTAACTATACCTTTTTTAGATAAATAAGATATTACTAAATCTTTGAAATGACCTGAAATTCAGTCACCTTAATCTAAGACTCCAGTCTTACAAGACAGCCAGTACAAGGAGACCTGTGCACTCTGTCACCCTTTTTACTTAAATGAATCATAGAATACTAGGACTGGAAGGGACCTTGAGAGGTCATCGAGTCCAGTCCCCTGCCTCAAGGATCTGCCCACACTGAATCCATTGAAGGATTGAAGCTGAATTTTAAATAATGTTTGAAGTAGCTTGGAAGCAATACTAGTATAGTCTTATTTTGTTTTGCTGAGATAGTTTTTGATATCTTTTCTCCAGAAAGAAAATGATCTGTTTGTTCATTAAAAGTCAAGAAATCTATATTTGAACCCCACATAAACTCCAGGTAACTCAGTAAAGTGAAATTGCAACTCCAGTCAAAGAGCAACAAGGCGGGCAAGGGATATTGCTTCACCCACCTTGCTTCTCTAATATCTAGGTATGAACAGGTCCACAACAAAGCTATAGACATTATTGCCAGCAAAGGCATCCCAGTTAACGAGATGCCCATGAATCAAAAATACATGTACATAAAATTTTTAAGTATCTTAAGATCAGATATTACATTCAAACTAAAAAAGAATGCAAAAAATTGTCTTTCTATGGAAAAAGGATACTATTCCTTTTAATAATACCTATAAATTTATAAAACTACACTAAAAGCATACTAAAGTTGCAAAGTAAAACACTGAAAAACAAGATGAAGCAAAAATTAAGGTTACCTATACTATCTTTCATTGCATGATCACATTTTTTTCCCCAGGACACCTGCCTCATTTAGTGAATGAGAAAGTAATTGAATATTCTTTTTATCTTCATTCAGTGTGTGACCCCAGGCCTCGATACTATTCAAATGATGCACTGAATACAAAATTAGCAATTTCTTCTTGGGTATTTCTATGCTTTTATCACAGGGTATGGGTGATTAACAAACACTGATGAATTTATCTTCACATCAGACTTTGAAAATTTTACAGGAGGCGAATTGAGGCATGGTGAGATTACAACAAAAGTTGTCAGAACTGTTCACTAATTTTGAGACACCTAAGATTTGATTTTCCAGGAGTACTTAGCATTATATAGAATATTATATGTTTAAAGCTCAGGCCCAATCGTCTTCAGTTCTGCCAATCTTCTCCCTTTTGTCTCATGTTAGACATCGTTGAGGAAGAATACATAATCAGTATCAAAATGTGACATAGGCCCAGAAAGGATTATATAAGTAGCAAGCTAATTGACCCAGATTCAACCTTTAGAGACATCTTAGGAGATAGTGATTGCAGGTTTTGTGTGTTTAATAATTATTGTTAGAGATTGACAATGTAATCAAACAGTTCTTGTTTATTGCTGTATTCAGTTAATTCAAAGATTAAAATATGTTAACATTTAGCTAAACTGTAAATGTAATAATATCATCTTCATTTCTCTTTGAAATATGTATTAAACTAACTTGCAAATGGTGAGAGACAGGCAACTGCCTTATGTTAATCCATGTAGCTAATTACAGGTGGTTCTTAGGAAACAGGAAATTAATTCAAAGCTAGAATATTTGCCTATTGTTCACCCAAAGACTGCACATTGTCAAGAGGCTATCATAACCTGCCAATAATCTATATAAAGAAGTCTTAAACCCTACTCCATTCTTCTCTGATCAGCATTAGCTTTACCAGAGGATGTTTGAGCCATAAGACTGAGGTCTTCAGTTCCATTCTTGATTATCCTGATATTAGACTTTGGATTATAACCTAGTGAATTGATGGTGATCTATTCTATGAAACTGACCCAAGAACTTCATTCATATTTGTATGTATAATGATCTTTTAATGAATAGTCTCTCTTTTTTGTTTTTATATGACTTTTAGTTTAGTTTATAAAAATTGGCTGTAAACCTATACTTGGGTAAGATCTGAGATATTCATTAAAGTAACTAGTAATGTATCTAATCCTCTGGGTTTGGTAGAACATTTTATATGATGAACAAGAATTTCAGTAGTCCTTGTATTTGAGCTCATGCCCAGATAACCAAGTCAAGACTGGGTTGCTTTAAGGGAACTGTATTTATGGCTTCTGGGTAATCAGTAAGGTATTGTAGATGCTTCTTTTTTGCTGGCTTTGGGAATCTAAGTACTATAATAACTTCCTGCTTGGGGGATTGTCTATCCCAGTCTTTGCAATTTGTCCCAATAGGGCAATCTGCATCCCTTTTCCCTCTGGGACCTGACCTGCAACTGTGAATATTTTGGTTTAAATAATTTGCCCAGCATCACACAGGAATTCTGTGCTTGAGGCAGGTATAGAATCCATTTTTCAAAGGAACTATTCAATTACTTTAACATTGAGATGGGCCTGCAAACCCTTGCCTCTTTCAATATACACTTTCTCTTAAGGCAAATGAGGCCGGGTCCTACAGATAACAGAACTCTTCACTGAACAACCATGATTCAGCCCAGCTCAGAGTCTTCTTTTTTAAATAAATGAACAGTAGCCCCATGGAAAACAAAGTAAGTAATAATCTAGAGATTGTAATGCATATATACAAGGTGAGGTGAATTAAGGTTTCATGTCATTTCCTATCTTTTGGCTTTGCCACCTTCATTTTCATTTAATATATGGGCTGTTTATGTGTAATAGAGAGATTCTACATTTCCGAAAAGGAAAAAAGTTTTATATGAGTTCATATGTGAACTTAGCACTATCAAACTAGGTCTGAATAGAGATTGGGAGTGGCTAGCTCAGTACAAAACATAATTGTCCACCTTTTGGTGATCTCATTTTCTCATCAGCTGTTGGGAGTGAGCCACATCTACCCTGATTTAATTGAGTTCATTAGTACTTGTCCTCCATATAGTTATGTAACATTACCATTTTCACATGTATATATATATGTCTGCCAAATTGAAGTTTCCACTTCATGCATCTGGCAAAATGAACTCCAGCCCAGGAAAGGCTATGTCCAAATAAATTTGTAAGTCTTTAATGTGCCACAGGACTTCTCATTTTTACTGAAATACTAACATGGCTACTCTTCTGAAACTTTACACAAAGGCACTCAAAGCAATATATCTAGCTAAGTAGACAGACACATACTAGCTCGGTTTCCATAAAACAAATATGTTCCACTCTTATACTAAAAACATAACATAAGTCCATCACAAAATAGTAATACTTCATTAAGCAAGTTGTCAACTAAAGACATAGAAGTTAGCAAACACCTAAGAACTCCAATATAAATAATCAGCCCCCAGAATACCTGTTGTGCTCATGGTAAGGACGAACAAAATACTGGCCATGAATCCTGATGACTTTTCTTATAGGACTTTGTGTACTTAAGTTATAGGCTTTCTTCCTCATCCCTGGTGTATTCAGCTGCACAATTCAATAATGTTGACAAATCCAATTTTCTAAAAGGCTTCAGGTTGGTTTTAGTGACGTAATGACAGAGATTTGTTAGTGAGGCTCTAATTCCAATGGGCCTTGTATTATTAGCAAACAGGTAGCAGAGAAAATGAAAAAGACATACTGACTAAGCTTCTCCCTATGGTATTACTCAGAGTGATTTAATAAGGGTAAATATTGTTCCAAATCTTATTGATTTGCCTGATTTATGTATTACAATTTGATCTTTTAATAGCATACTCCAGTTTTGAGCCTCTTAGGTGTAAAGTGCTAATCACTGGACTATTGAATGGTACATTAAGGACTAGAAAAAGACATTTCCAAATGTCACAAAATTGATAGAACATTTACGAGATAAGATGAAAAGCTGGATTTTCTCTTAAAGCAAAAAGAATTAAAAGATTTCCCAAAGGAACAGTCTTTAGAAACAGCAGCATTTTTTTCCTGTTACTCAAAAAAACATGGAAGCCTTTGCAGCTCTAGCATCAAATACCAAGCATCTAGTTATAAACATTTTTATCATACAAAAAGAAATATACAATTCAACAATTTGGAATAAAAACTCTTATAAGATTTCCTTAAGGTCCATCTCTTGAATATTTTTTCAAGATTTGCATCTCCCATAAGTCTCACTATTAGGAATAAATTTTGATCATGTAAAGGTTGAACTCAACATAGTAAGCCTTTTCCACCTGTAGCATTTGAATTTTAAAGACTTTACCTCATACCTCAGTCTTTTAAACGTATTCAGTTATTGCTCTGATCAGTGTTGCAATATCTATGTGATTTAGGTCTTGTCCATGCTAGAATCACTACTAATGCAGCGCATCTAGTGAAGACATTCTTTACCAATGGAAGACAGCTCTTCCACAGATATAATAAAACCATGTCTGTAAGAGGCAGTAATTATGTCTGTAGGAAAAGCTTTCCTCTGCAATAGCACTGTCCACACTGACACTTATATTTGTGTAACTTATGGTTCTCGAGGGGTGATTTATTCATAAACAATAATATAATTAAGCTGAAATAAGCTGTAATGTACACATAGCCATCTAAGGTTAAAGTCCCACTTTCAAAATTGACTTGGAAACTTAGGAACCTAAGGGTTAGTGGAAGTGAATGGGACTTTAGAGTCTAAGCTTCCAAGTTAGTTTTGAAAATGGGACAGAGGCCAAGTTTTAAACATATATCTGTTAATTTTGAAGGACATTTTACAAACATTAGTGAGCTAAACTTCCATAATGCAGGTGATCATATGACATTTCAGAGATGGTGAATTTGAAATTCCAAAAGGCACATTTGAAATCAGACTGAAGATCTTGTAATATTAGCACCTAAGATCAGCAGCTACTTTTGAAAATGTTGGGCAAAAAGGATTCCTCAAAGCTACACAAGTCTGTGGCTGAATTGAGAACAGAACTCAGGGTTTCTGACTGACTAAAGGGGCATTTTACAACAAATAATTGACCTACTGAATTTAACTTCTCTTGTTCTCATGAAGTATCCACACAGCCAGCATAACAAATACATTTCAAGCAATTGTATTTGAATTTATTTCATGAATCATTTTGTCTTATTTTTAACTCTGTGGATTGTCTGTGATCATTTCTTAATGAGTTTTCAACATTTGCTAGTCAAGCTGTGTTAACTGTGATTTGTCACATGGTATTGCTCCTATTCCCTAATTGAATGAGAGTACAAACACATCTGGTGCTAATTTAACAGTCAGTTTCTACAGTTTTTCAAAAGTCGCATATCTGACTAACTGGTCTCACATGTAAAAGGATGTGAGCATGGTCAAAGCATTTTATTTTTGAACAGACTGATAGCCATGGATGCATTATTTGCCAGTCTATTCATGACTCACTTCTGTGTGTTTCATCTACACCAGACTAACATGGCTACATTTCTATCATCATCTGTGTGCTTTGTTAGACCATATATTCATGTAAAAAGAGCAGCTCACCACTACCACCCCGAGCTCACCCTTTGTAGGCAGGGCTCCTTCTTTTAGGCAAACTGTACAAAAAAAATGAAGAAGGAGGAAATAAAGTCACAGTTATGACCTTAAACACAAAAATATTAATCTATCAATCAATCTGGCAACAGAGAGAGATAAATACTCAAAACATGGCAGAGAGTCCATAAGTCTCCATCTGCATATATATTATTCACAGGATCATACTTAGATGTGGATAACTGAGACAAACATCCAGTATGTCAAAATTAGTTAGTTACAATTGTATAAGTTGATATTTCATCACAACTGATTATTAGTGGAAGGAAGGTTGAGCATTGAATTCTAGTGCTCTGGCTTTGTCCAATAACAGACTTTAAGAATGTAGGTCAAATTTCCATAACGTTAGTATATGTCTGATTTTCCTATCCTCTGGTGTCAGATTCTATGCTGGATACTGGAGATACTGCCTCTGTTCAAGAAACTGAACAGAAATACAAATATTTGGAGTGTCCAGGTTCCTCCAGGATTTCTCCTTAAAAAAGAAAACTGAGTTAAAATGGAAAATTAGAGCTGGACAAAATGGTCAGCAAAACCACAGAGATGAGGACACCAAAATTATTCACAAATATAAGTAACTCCAAACCAAATGGTTTCAGTTGAAAACAAATTTAAAAATGAAACTATCCAAACAATTCAATGTCAACATTTTTAAAATGAAATATTTAGATTTTTCAGATGTACCAAACACAACTTGGCTTCAAAATGTGCTTGAATTTTATTTTTTATTCTAAAAACTGTAAAAATAGTCAAAGTCATGAAGGATCTAAAAACGTTGAAATGAATCATTTAGTTAAACCCTAAATGATGTTTCATTTTTACTTCAATTCACCAAAAGAATTTAATTTCATCTGGAATTTCTTCCCTTTTGTGCCTTAAAATTACCAATCAACCAAAGAGGTTCATTAATCACATAACTTGAGAGATAATCCCCTTCACATGATCCATATAAAAGTGGTGGCGCTCCCAGATACATTTCATGTAACATTCATCCCCAACTCTAGATTTTATGATCAGTTTAATTATATGGAAAATTAATCAGACATCAGAAACTAATTAATTTGCTAGATGAGCCAATAATCCAATCTAGTGACACTATTAAAAATCCTACCGAGATTAGTTTTTCTAGTATTTCTGAAGAAGAAATCCTAATAATTTTTCAGGGCTAGGTGGTTTGGGGCATATTACCAAAGGAGCATAGTTTTAACCTTTTCATTCTGTCACTGTAGCTTAGCTCGTTGTTTAATTTAGTATCCCTTCTGTTGAACTTCTTTAGAATTTAGTAAGTTTCTCTAGCAATAATAGGCCTAAAATGGGGGCTGGTGTTTGAGTGCATGTGTGTATTAACCTGTTAGAAAGTTCTGGTCTGAGGCAGAGGCAGATCACCAAGGGTCAAATAGTGCAGCCTGAAGGTGGAACTTCTTATAAGGAATAGGCTGTTCAAAGAGAAGAAACTGAGTTAGTGGGAGGTATGGTGGGAGAAACATACAGAGAACCAGTTTAATGGGAAAAGGTCTTGGAAAGGTTAAGCAACAGAACTTGGTTTTGAGACGGTACGACAGAATCTCAGAAATATGTGCTTTTGGAGTTGCGTTGATATTGAACTGGGATGTGCTACTTATATCCTTAGAATATATGTGAAGTTACTAGGGAGCCCAATAAGAGGAAACAGAGGCAGTAGATACATGTCTCAAAAAACCTGACAAAGGCAGAGCATGCATACCATAGCTTTCAGAAATGTCAGTGCTTAACTCTGTCCTGGATTTCAGGTGCTTAGGTGATACTCACTTTTGTATGAGCCTAAGCGCTAACTGGGTGCTCTGTGACCAACCAAGACCCATCCATGACTATGCCCTTGATATAGATATGTATTTGTGCTGCCCTGACTTTTCTGTCTCTGACACATAGTACAGTAATCCCTTTAAATTGAAAGCATACAAAGATGCTTTTAAATCGAATCAGCACTGGAAATAAAATGTGTTTAAATCATTGGGCAGAGTGGGTTGTGCAAGAGAACTCATACTCCAGTCTTACCAACCTAATATATAATTCATAAACATTTCAAACACTTCACAAGTTTTACCAATTTCTGTTCCAACTGGAATGAATTGTATGTCAATTAAGGATCAGTTATCCAGTTTGGATTAAATCATGGATCCTCTCTGTAAAGGAGATAGCACATTCCCAGCTGCATACATGATCTGATTCATCAGACTGCCCATTGGAAAATTGCAGAGGACATGAGTTTTATAAAAAGTTTCCTTCACCTCTGCCACAAGGCAGAACTTGAAAAGCACTCTATGCCATATCTGATCACATTTGCTGTGTGATTTCCATAATTATAACTAACATATGCCCTATGTACTTCATTCATCACAAATCAATTGTAAACCAAGGCAACCTGTGAGGCTGACATATTGCTAGCAAAGGTTTAAAAGCCATGATTTTCAAGGTGTAACTAGAGATGTAAGTGACCAGTCGACTATCTGATAAGCAAAAGCTTCTCAGATAGTCTACTAGTTCCTTGACTAGTCGCTTCTCCCCCCTTCACTGCCTCTATCAGAGACAGCAAGGTGGGAGCAGGACCTGGTACTGGGGAGCAGGGGGTACTGGGGACCAGGCACAAGCCGGGAAACAGCTCATTCCTGGCTCGCACCCAGTCCCAGATGCTGTGCCTCTGCTTTTTAAATACATTAAGAACATTTAAAAGGCTGGAGCGTAGCGAGGGGGACCCTGAATTAGCTGGGAATCAGCTGTCGCACTGGGTGCCTCCTGCTGTTCTTTAGTCTTTTAATTGTACTAAGAACCGACAGGCTTTTAATACATTAAAAAAGGCAGAGCCTCTTTGGGGTCAGCTCCCGGGCTAGGAGCTAAGCCCACTGCAGCTCCCCTGCATATTGACGAATTAACTAGTTGATGGAAAATCCATCAACTAGTCCCTTAGTTTATTAAACTAAATTCAACATCCCTAGATGCAACAAAAATCACAGTTTACTAACAGATCATCAGTGGAGGACATATCCATATTACCTACTCTCTGAAATTTCAACCAGTTTCAATTTTAGCTACAAATATACATTGGTATTATTTTGTTGATAGTAGCTATAGTAAATATCACAGAGTTTATTATACAGGACTTTCTGTTTTTCTTGATCTCCTTTGCATTCATACCCTTGACTATATGTGGGAAATTATCTATTCTCCTAATGGATCATCTGCCATTCATGACAAGATCTAAAACCTTAAACTGTTGTAGTCAGGCTTTCTGACTGTTTTCTAATTGATTTTCCCTTAGTGGTCACAGACTGTCAAAATCTTTCTAGCAGATTTGAACTGTTGCTTAATAACTATCAACAGCTAGTTAAATAATTCAAGTAGCAGAAAAAGATATGGGATTTTTCCTTAGAGTGCTAGCACAGTGGAGATCATAAAACATGGGTAACTTATTGTCAGAACAGTAATAGAGATGTAGCAGTGTTAGTCTGGTCTTGCTGAAACAAAAGACAGGACTATGCAGCACTTTAAAGACATAGTCCTGTCTATTGTCAGAATAGTTTTCTTTGGCATAATTATCCTCCCAACTGAATCAAACAGTGACAGGGCATCTGCCCTGCATTGGACCTTCAAGAATTAAAGCCTAGCCCTGCCAGAGGGCGGGAGCAGTGGAGCCAACACCTGAGGCAAACCGCGCCAATTAGGGCACAGTTGAGGGCAATATAAATAAAGGTTCCTAGAGGGTAGCAGTCTCAGATTCACTCTTGCTCTAGCTGTGGAGCAGGAGGGACCTGGCTTCCTGACATAGAGCATGGCTGGGGAAAGGTAGGCAGAGCTAGGGAAGCTCTGGCTAGGCAAATTCCCAGGTTTCAGGGCTGGAAGCAAGGCCTGAGTGTACTAGGACTGCAGGGAAACAGCCAGGGCAGCAGAAGGCCCACACCCCTTGCCTATGATGTGTGGACATTTCAAACTGTACTTTATCCCTGAGGCAGGGGCTAGAAGAAGACTAGCAATAGGGTCACTTAGGCAACGTGGGCATAGGGGGTTGGGGATTCTCTGAGGGGGAGGACCCCAGAGTGCGAGGGAACTGTGGTAGGGCAATATCCCGGGGGAAGACACCACGATCTGGGAAGGACATGGGTCCTAATACAAGGTGATGGAGCCATTAACATGTAATAGTAAGCGTGACACTGGCCAGAAGCAGAAGCTCCAGCACTGAAGAGCTAATTCCCAAGTGACCAGCAGGAGGTGCTGTGGTGTGAGTCCTGCCATGCTGCACACTCTAATATTACTAATCATTATACACCATAACTGATAGCATTGGTCTGCTCTCCCATTCAAATGATGAACATATATTATAGCCATGTAAAACCATAACTCAGCAATGTAACCTTATCAGATCAAAATGAAATTGTGCTCCAAAATCCTTTCAAGGAACAAATAAATCATTGCAAGTGGCCAGGTAGTCTCACTTTATCTTCGGAACAGTCTGTTACCTTTTAGGCTTCAATCTTTCAAATTACTAAAACAGAAAGTGGTAAGTGTTTTTGAAGGTTTAAAACAATGACCCTGTCCATGAGTGAAAAATGAAGCTATTTTAGGCTGAAAGAAAAGGTCTTTACCCTGGATTTGTAACGTAATGATAATGTGGTGTTCTTTATGATCCTATATATTTGTATATTGTCTCTAAGGCATGCCAATCTCTCCTCAGCAACATTTTGTCTCAGTATTAGCATCCATCATTCTAGCAACAGGCATCTGAGTTACTTTACATTTGAACTAATAGGCAGAAAAAGTGCCAGGTCTTGTGTTTTCTTTCTTTTTAAGTAAATGGTGACCAAAAACTCACAAACATGCTATGAGGTGATAATATATTTATTTGAAACTGACTAGCCCTCATTCTGTAGTTCTCGCCGAGTAACAATTATCAAGAAACTCAACCGGAATCCTTTACAGGAAAAGAAAGTACAGTTGATGTGTCTTTTACCTCAACGTCAGTGTAATGATGTCATTAGTGGCAATAAAATACATTTTGAATGTACTAAAATTTACGCTGTACTCTAAAGTTAAACACAGCAATACAGATGTTCTGTGCTGAGAAGTTCAAAGCCACAATTCATTGCTCTAAAGCAGTGGCTCTCAAACATAAGTCCTGGGCCACTGGGAATGGGGGAAGAGAGCATGAGAATGTTTCTGGAGTCCACCAAGCAGGGCCAGCATTAGACTTGGTGGGACCCAGGACAGAAAAAGCTGAAGCTCCATTAAATAGGTCTGAATACCATGGCTCTGAGCCCCACCACTGATGCTTAAGCCAAAGCCTAAGCATCTTAGCTTTCTTAGGCTTCTTATGGCATAGACAATGTCTTTGTTTGGTACTTTCTAATGCTTGATCTGCACTTTATGCAGAAAAACAGTTGTTGTGAGCAGTGGAGTTTTTCATAATCTGTTGTAAATGAGGGATAAGTTTTCAGAAAGAAAGATTGACAACTCCTGATCTAGAGCTAGATATGACTGGAATGCCCTCTCCAGCCTATTTTCTAGTGGTACAATTTGCCCTAAATGCTCTTTACTATAGTTATGCACAATTCTCTGTCCCACGTTACATTGCTTGGAGCCATGGAATTGCATTGCCTGTAGCCAAGAAAAAAAAAGTGATATCACATGGAGCTTCAAAGAACTAGGAAAGTATTGTAGCATGAGGGTTGGAAGTTATCTGCAATGCCCAAATCATGACGTTATTTCAGTTTGTATTAACGAGTTAAGCAAACATTGCAAGGAAACATCAAGCTTTTGTATTGTAAGTCCATGCTAGTGTGTGATGTTGAAGTCTCTGTAGTGTTTCAAGGTTTAATACCTCTATTGCACAGTATTGTTTCTATTATATTTATGCATATACAACATTCACAAATTTGAAATAAAAATAAAAGTATTGTATCCTCAGTACTTGAAACTAGCTATTGATTTGTGCCTGCAGGACCACATTAAAGATTCGTATGAATCTCTGTTCTGCTAAACAAAAGTCTTTTCTTTTCTTTCCTCTTTGGATAGCTTTGGTTTGCCACTTCTCCTTGTGCTCTTCTGAACTTCATTCAAAGTAATGTCACATGCAGAGGTCTCTTGAATCTTGCTGAAGCCTTTTAAAATGATTTTTTTGTATGTTCAAGTTTTTCTTTTGGTAAAAGTATGATTACTAGCCGGTTAATAACATTTTTCTCTGTAAGTGAATCTGATAAATGCACATGCTGTTTGCAGAGTAAAAAAATGCTGACATTTAATTGCCTCAATTGACATTTTATATGGTGGTGAAAACATAAGTATTAAATTATTAATTAGGACACAATGGGAATGGATAACAAATTTGTGGAGGTTTATGTGTATTTCCATTCATACTCTATGGTGCTGTCCCTGCAATATTGTATTTATTTATATGTATAATGGTATGTGTTATTTAAAATATATACACACCTATAGCAACAATCGGAACAAAACAAAACTGATGTCTCTAGTGGTATACAGGCTAATTAGAAAGTTGTGTTTATCTGCTGTATCTAGCAGTTAACAGAGGTTACATTTAAGTTGTAGAATTTCATAAGCATGCTTTAAAAAACTATGCACATTGCTAGAAGTTAAGAGAGGAAAAGTATAATGGTAAAATTTTCAGGATTTTTAATATTATTTTGTCTAGGTAGACTGCAGTTTAAATATATATATTTCCTTTTGGTTTTGGAATTTCTCTGAAGTAAAAAGAGCTGGAAATATTTTTATAACAAAATTGATTGCATTGTTCAAAAATGTCATGGCCTCTATGGCTCATTCATGTTTGCAGATTAGTTTATGTAGTTGTATTAGTGTTGTGATATGCCTAAGGGAAACCTCATAAAAGCAGATCATCAATGTGGAAGCCAGTTGTGCAGAAAAAGTTTTGGGTAACTATTTTTCAGGCACAATTTTCACTGCTTGTGCCACCAGTATTGCGGTTCGGCTGTAATCTGCAGAACTAAGATAGCCATGGAAATAGAACAGAGACACTGTAATAAAGTAAGTGAGCTTTAGGCCTGATTCTACAGCATAGAAATCAGTGAGAGTTTTGCTAGTGACTTAAATGGACACATGATCAAGGCCCAAATACTGACAGCCTGCCTGAGAACCTGCAGCTCCTGAATTCAGTGATAGTTGCAGGTACTTAGAAACTATTCAAAACCTTGGTATTGGGCATTAGGTTTCTGGGCATTAGGTTTTTATGAAGTCTTATTCAAGCAAATTTCCAATTGCTTTCAATGAGATTTTGCCTAGGTAGGGAGTAAGTACTTTTAGATTTTACTACCTATGTTATCTGAATAACTAAGTGCAGTTTTCTCAATGGTTTCAAAAAATATTGGACCTCATTCTCTGCACATACACCCTTAAATCAAAGCAGAAGTGGGCTTACTGCATTTAAATTACCTCTGCACATTCACAATTTGTGTATTTATCATAGAATAAAGGGCATGGCATATTAAAATGAACACCAGATTGTAGAAATAGATAATCCACATTGTCTTTGTAAAGAAAAATGGTTGTGATACAGGAGTCCCACTCTGATGATTTAATATACAGCAGCATATTTTTCCTTTTTGCTTCTTAACTTTGTACTAGACTACAAAGAAGCGATATTTCCAAAACCATGTTAGATTTATTATTTTTTTCCCTCTGAGTCCATATTCCAGGTTCTTAATAAAACCTACTTGTCTGAGGGATGTGTAAGGATTTTATGATACTTTCAAATTCTTTTTATCTGGTCTCAAATGTATAGGATTCCACAACTAGCCAGTACATTGAACTCACACAAATAGCCTGAGAGCTGAATTACTCATGAATTTTATATAGTTCAACATGACCATTTTATTCATAACACACATTCTTCCACAGATTTTCAGCTGAGAATAATTCCATTCTGCAGTATAATAATTTGACAACTAATAATTGATTAATTTATCATTCAGCATAATTCTAGTATTTAGAGCACAGAATTGCTAAAAAGTTGATTAACTCACTTCAGCTTTATGAACTCCATTATTTCTCAAATAATGCTTCATGTTGCCAAAAATGAGTATGAAGGATTTACATTTCTAAAGTAATTTGGCTTCTATTTCTTTTCTCAATCCTCCCAATGTAAGAAGAGAGATAAAAATATCCATGTGTTCATATTCTACACTATGTTTCAAAGTCTTACAAACACCATTTTCCTGAATACTATAGACAATACATTGTAATGCTCAGAGGAAAAGAGACTGATACCTCAGAGATGTTGGCCAAGACTTAAAACAAATATAAAGAAACGAATTCAAGAACAAAAGATAAATTGTCAAGGTTTCGCTGCAATAGGGGATATACTACAATTTCTATATCCTAATAATAAATTTTTAAAATACTCCTTTTGAAAACTAAATTGAAATGACATGAAATATGGTCAGTGAAAATGAGTGTGTGTGTGAGAGAGAGAGAGAGAGAGAGAGAGAGAAAGAGAGAGAGAGAGCGCGTCCCCCTGCTTGTGAGTGCCCCTCTGTGGCTGAGAGGTGTCTGGTAAGCACCCCTTCTGGCTGTCTGTAGTAGAGGAAATGTCAGTATATGGCCTGGGACCAGGCTTCTTCTTGCCCCCTTGCTGTTACTGCTAGGGAACTGGAGAGGACCCAGGCCCGCTCACTTCTCTGGGTCCCAGCCCAGGGAACCTATAAGAAGCAAGTGATTGCTACGAGGCTCCTCAGTCTGCTACTTCCTTGTTCCATAGGCCACTTCCCCAGGATTCTGTTCTGTCTGGTCATCTCAGGGTTCTGAGGCTAGGTTCTCAATATACCTTGTCCAGGGTTATAGCAACTCTTCTAGTCAGCTTGTGGCTTTTCTTCTGCCACTGGAACTGGGCCTCACCCAGGCCTAAAGTTCAGCTTGCACTTGGAGCTGTCCGTGGTGCTGCTGTTCTCCCATTCAGTACATAGATTGGTCTGGGTTGAGTTCCTGTGAGAAGCTGACAGGCCCTAGCCCAGCAGCTTCTTTTATACTAGTCTGCTGGGCCCTGATTGGCTGCCATAGAGGCAGCCACTCTATCCTGCCTGGATGGCCTCTCTTCTGCTCCTGTCACTGGAGTGGGATGTTGGAGCTTAGTCCACCAACTTAATGTGTGTTTATAAATCCTCATGTTGTTCTCACAGACCTTATGTTGCTCTCATTGGGCATTCAACAGGTTCCAGTAAGGATATCTATATAAATTAGTCAAAATGGCAATAAAAAGGGATAAGAAATAATAAGTAACAAAATTATACAAATCAAAGTGGGAACCAGTGAATCAAAAGTCTAAAACTTTATTAAGTAGCTCTCCACAAAAGAGTATTTTAAGATATACTTTGTTTCTTATGATAAATGACTCCCTGGAAAAAGTGCAGATGGGAATACGTATTTCCCTTTTCACAGACCACTGTGCTACATGGACTAACCACAAAATACTTAAATTAGCAGTAGAGAAGACAAATGAGGCTCTCCAGAGAATTTTCCAGTGGGAAAATGAATGGTGATTTAAAGTCACCCTTGTAAAAAGAAAATGAAACAAAAGGAATGCTTAGGAGACATGATGAGATGACTTGCATTTACTTCCTTTGATGAAAAAAAAGATCAGATAGGAATACAGTTTTGGGCTAGGAACAGTGTTTGATAATAAATTAACTTGGAAAGATCACAGATAATATCATACAAAACATGAAAAGGTAGAAAGAATTTGATTACAAAAGTGCAACTGAAAACAAATGGAGCTCTGGTGGTACAGGTTGAACCTCCCAAATCTGGAACTCTCTGGTCCAGCAACGTCTGTGGTCTGGCAGGGCCAGAGACATTGCTAGATCAAAGAGCCCCTGAGCAATGCAGGGGCTGGTGATCCCCAGTATTTGGGGAGCCCCCACCCTGGCCCAGAACCCACAGCATTAATGGAGCCATGGGATGGCTAGGCAGTGGCCAGGGAGCCCCATCCCTGGCCAGGGATCCCCCAGCATCAGTGGGGCCAGGCAACAGCTGAAGAGGTCTTCCCAGGGCTGGGCAACCCCCGGTGTTAGAGGGGGCAAGTGACTGGGGAGTCCTGTCCAGAGTAATCCCTGGCTGAAGCTGGGCTGTCTGCAGCTAGGCAGCCCTGGCCAGGAACCTCAGTATATCCCCAGTGGCAGTGGGGCTGGATTGACCAGACAGCTGGAATCCCCAGTGGCAGAGGGCAGGCCGGCCCTAGCAGTGGGGGAGGGTGGCAGGGCAGCCTTGGCTGGGGAACCTTAGGGAACACCCTGTGACAACAGGGCCAGCAGTGACCAAGCAGTCCCCACCAGGAACCCCAGGAGACTCTGGGGCAGTGGGCAGTCAGCAAGGTGGGGAGCCATGGCAGGCCACCTTTAGTGGGGCCAGTGATAGGGCAAGGAGCCCCCAGGGAGAGTAGTCTGGGAGCAGAGCAGCCAGCAGGGGATCATTGACCTCCCCTGGTCTGGCAAACTCCCTGGTCCGGAACAGCTCAGGTTCCATGGGTGCTGGACTAGGGAGGTCCAACTTGTACAGATGATGATGTTAAGATCAGAGGCCTCAAACTAATGGCCCATGGGCCATTTATGACCGGGGAATTTTTGCAGTCTGGCCCAGAAGTCATTGAGCCCTAGCCCATGGAGGGATGGGGTCCTACTTTGGCACTCCCATCCCAACCCTCCAACCTCTTCCCCACCTTGCATCCCTTCCTCTGTGGGGCACAGTCTCGGCGATTACTGGCACTGGGCGGCAGCAGGGTTCAGGCCCCCCACGCTCACTGCAGTGATGGAAGTCATGGGGAAGCAGAGCAATGGGGGCAGTAAATGGGACTTGTGAGCTGGGTACCTGAACACTCCTTTGCCGGGTCCCAGGGATTTCCCAGGCTGGATTATGAAAATATTCGGACCATAGATGGACCTTAGGCTGTTAGTTTGACACCCCCGATTAAAACTAATTTTATACTACAGAAGTAATGCTTTTTGGTCAACCTGAAAAACAACTCCTGAAAACTGTTCTAGGCTCAATCTCTTCAATGGCTACATGTCAGTATGCTAACACTGCCTGTATGCATGCTGCAAATAGCTACCACAGAAGCACTTACAAATCTAAGACTACTAGATCTAATCTTTTGAGCAAAGGGGAAAGGGATCATGAAAACAGAAGTACTTAACAGTTTTAGAAGAAACTTGGTATTAAAATTATGTGGATTGCATAATGTCGATGTAAAAAAATACATAAAGGAAATCTATAAAAAGAAAAATGTAAGATAACTAAGAATTTTTAGTCATGGGCAAATTACAGTTATTACCCCATTTGTGGATTTGGAATTATATGAAAAAACAGAGGGAAGAAAAAAAAACACATTATGGACAACAAAATTTCCAGATTTATAAAAATGGAGCCACTTTGCCAAGTCTCTATGGACAGATCAAAGGATATGAGCAGATAGAGTAGGAACAGCCTTCAGCACTCCTTATCGTGAAGTCAAGAAAGTTAAAGGCTAGCAAATTATGAGACCATTCTGGCAGCTGAACTAATGGGGAGAATGTTAGCAGTAGCCTGGGTAAGAGATGTGCAATCAGTTGCAGCTGTAATTTTATCTGATTCCTTGCCTGTAATAATGACAATTAGAATAGGGACTTTGGAGAGCAGAAATGACATAAATGAAATAATGCTCCTGTGAATGGACATAATGCAAGCAGGTATCTGTGTAACGATTGCATGATTGCTGGCACACATAAGAATACCTGGAAATGAGATGGCTAACAAAGCAGCAAAATAAAATCTAAAACATGGGGAGGGGAGATATTGAAATAGCCAAAAGTAAACAAGAATTTAAAAGTGTAGTTCCAAAGGAGCTTGCAAAGGAATGGAAATAACTATGGACTAAAGAAACAAAAGGATGATGTATGCTTAAAAACCGAAGATGAGTGTGGAATACAGAATTAAGACTGGAAAAGGGAAGTAGAAATTTTGAAAGTATTAACAGGTTATTAAGCCTTAAATCCATGGTAGTCAAAATCAGGACTGGGGGCTGGGTCCCATCCCACCATGAATTTCTCTCACCATTTCATCAGCTGATAAGCAGAACAGTACTTACTTACAGCTGGCAATTTGTGTTCAGCTGCCCCTCCCTACCTTCTTCCATCCTGCAGCAGAGATGCTCCCAGGATTCTCCTACTAGCTGTGCAGAGGAGAGGGGAGTGCTGAAGTCAAGTTTTCTCCATGGACTCCATCTCTGTAGAGCAGAGGTTGGGGAGATGGAAACACAGAGCAGAGCATTTCCAATCTGAAGCCTGGATAGTAAGTGTCTCAGAGGAATGCCTCTTAAGAGGCAATGCACTGTTTCTAAGATTTGAGTGCTTGCACTCTCTCACACACACACTTCCCCCTCTTCCCACACTCATCTCTGCAGAGCGGGGGGAACAGTGGGGGGATTACAACAGAGCAGGACATCTTTTTCTGTCTCAAAAAGACTGCCCTTTCTGACCAAGGCCCAATCCCTTCCAGGAGCCCCAGAGCCAGTCCATGACCACATATCAAAATTCATGAAGTTCCTCTCCTGCCAAAATTATTGCCCAAGCCTAATTTAAATAAGATAAATGTATTACAAAGATGTAAAAATAGTCTGTGTAATGTGTGAAAAACCATAGAAACTGTTCATCATGTTCTATGGTATTGTGAACAATATTCGATAGAAAGAATCTTTATAGAAAATTGAGTTGTCTTGGAATCAAAGATTTCTCCCTAAAGAGACTAGTAAGAATACCAGGGAAACAGAATAGTGGAGGGAAAAAAAAAGAAAACTCTTTTTGTATTTCGTTAAGGACACTAGATTGAGAGAAAGGATATTAAAATAAAATTTAACAAACAACCATACTTAGGCTAAAAATAAATGAAGGGAAGTGGAAGCCATAACCTTGTGTGATGAGACTGCTGCACCAAAAAGCAAAGAATGGAGGGGAGAAACCATTTCCTGGAGGAGCACTGCCCTGCAACAGAAGCAGCATCTCTTATTGAGAAAGTCTGGCTCTGAATCTTCCTCCACCTCCTTTCAGACATTATCTGAAAAGATAAGGAGAACCATGTGTATTGCCCACCTGAGCCCTAAGACTCTGAAGTCTGAAGCAAAGGGCTCTAACTAAACTTCAAACCAAGGAATCAGGGGTATCCCCTGGGAAGTTGATCAGGAAGTGGGCTGAACATAGACCATCTTATGCATATCCCATTATTTTAATTTATTATTCATTCATATACTGTGTGGTGGTGTGATTATGGTGGGGCATATATCATTATATGTACATTTGAGTTAATTTATACAAATATAAAAGTATAAGTATATTCTAGACATGAGTATGACAAACTGGAATGCAAGAACCTGCTACGGGTTAAACCCCGAAAGACTTTAGCTTACCGTATATTCCGGCGTACAAGACGACCTCTGATGTTAAAAAACATCCCCCAAAAATCGGGGGTCGTCTTGTACGCCGGGTATACATCCCAGGCGCGCCTGGGATGCCCCCCCGCCGGAGCCCCTCCGTGGCTTTGAAAGCCTCGGGGGAAGCCGGTGGCCGGGCATCCCAGGCGCGCCTGGGATGCCCCCCCGCCAGAGCCCCTCCGCGGCTTTCAAAGCCGCGGAGGGGCTCCGGCGGGGGGGCAGCCCTGGCGCGCCTGGGATGCCCCCCCGCCGGCTTCCCCCGAGGCTTTCAAAGCCGCGGAGGGGCTCCGGCGGGGGGGCAGCCCTGGCGCGCCTGGGATGCCCCCCCGCCGGCTTCCCCCGAGGCTTTCAAAGCCGCGGAGGGGCTCCGGCGGGGGGCAGCCCTGGCGCGCCTGGGATGCCCCCCCGCCGGCTTCCCCCGAGGCTTTCAAAGCTGCTGCGGCTTTGCTCCCGGTGCCTCTGGTCTGCTGGGGACCATCTCCAGCAGACCAGGGACACCGGGAGCAAAGGAGGCGGAGGGGCGCTGGGGTATAAGATGAAACCCTATCTTTTAATTAAAAAGATGGGGGTCGTCTTATACGCCCAGTCGCCCTATACGCCGGAAAATACGGTAGCTATTTTAGGTCTTAAATGGAGGAAATGATGACAAAAGTGCCAAGAAAAAAAAACAGTACCCAAAGATTATGGACACCTCATGATAATATTATTCAGACTTACCTATAGGGTGAATAGTAGATCATAAAAATACCATAGGGTGCATCTGTCTCAGATATGTCTCAATCACAGGATACAGGCAATGGGTCAATGCTAATAAGAATAAAAGAAACCTACCTAGCCTATATAAAATTGGGGTCCATTAAGTTTCTAGTGGATATAGACCAATAAAAGAGAAATGGGTGTGGTACATGTACAGAATATAGGTATAGACACAATCGTAGTATAAAAAGAAGACACTCAGAATGGGAAAACTGATTTCCCTCTGGGACATTCCAGCAAGACCCTCTCTTGCATTGACAATCAATCCATGCAAGGGCATACAGACTACCACCACCCATGAGGATGTAAGTATGCCTATAGTTAATAGTTGTTGCACGGTATACGTCCTTTTTGGGAATTATATTTGCTGCTACTTTTATTATCCTATTTGACAGTAATAAACTTACTAAAAGATAGATGCTCTTGTAAATGTACGTGTGATTTGCCTAACAATTTCTGTGTTTCTAAGGGTTCTAGATCTAAAACAGAACAACACTATTGAGCTTGAGATGGTGACAGTCAGAGCAGAACCAGGAGAAGTATGATTAACTACAGAGTAAAAGGTTACATATGCTGTCACGCTTTCAGGTCCCTGGGCTGAGACCTCACAGAGTAGAAGATCCCTAGTGCCATAAATTCCCCTATGTCTAGCCCTGGATGGCCAAGACTGTGTGTATGGGGGGAAGGGGGGGCTACTGACAAACAAGCTGATCCAGCGGAACCCCTTTCAAGATATTTACTACACACTGAACTATAAGAGACTAGAGCTGCAGGCCCTGACAGCTAGAGCACCACTTCCTTCTACTATAATTTTGTTTGAATGGGATGTGCCCTGGGTGAGAAAAAAAATACACAAGAATCAAGCAAAGCTCTGGTATGTTCTTAGCTTTAGAAAACTTGATGAGGCAACAGAAGAGCAGCTTGAGATGTGAAAACATTTTTGAAAATTAGAAAATATGAAACATGAGTGAACTACTAATGGCCAAATCATGCCCTCAGTAACCTCTGCATCATATTGGATGTAAGGAGAGCACAGAGACAGAGAGATACAATGGTTTTGGTTTTATTCAAGATTTTTTTTTTTTTTTTTTGCATTTTCCAGCTTTTTAAGTCCCCTGTACAATATATCCTGACCCTTTGCCCTTTGTCAAACCTACACACAGCATTTGGAACTTTTATTCTTCCATGGATTCATAGATTATAAAGCCAGAAGGAAGACGAGGGTGAACACCCAGTCTAAGCTCCTGAATAACACAGGTCACAGGACTATCCTCAGTTACTTCCTGTTTGAAATAGAATAAATTTTTCAGAAAAAAAAAATCAAAGCTTTGTCTAAAAATTGCCAACAATGGAAAATCCCTCAATCCTTGATAAGTTGTTCTAAAGGTTAATTGCCCTGACAATTAAAAATGTGCACCTTATTTCTAATTTAAATTTGTCTAGATGTTTTCAGCTAGCATGGTATTAGTGAGATTAAGATGCATGTACCAATCACAATAGCCTGAGTATTAGCTTTAAGGAGTCAACATTGGCTGAAAGGACAAGATCACTGACTCAACCTCATCTTCATTCCTTTGTGCCAGGTATGGTTGGGAAGGAGACTATTACAGTACTCTATCATCTTCATCTACAGGGTGGGGAGTCCTTCACTATACCCAGAGATGCATGGTTTACAACAAGGCAAACAGGAACACATTTTTCAGAAACTCAGTGCTTGTAAAAATAACCTTCCTCCTCTTTGCCTTCACCATTTTTAGATTACTATATCCAACAAAGATTCACAGGTATCAATTTTTTGCTGGTTCTTCTCCATTTCTCCTCTATTTCTATTTGCAGGCTAAAAATATATCTCATTACAATATTTGCTTTTGCAAAATCTGAGAGGCTTATAGACTGGACATATATGTTGATCCCAGTAGCAGACCCTAAATGAAAACTAATCTTTAGATTTAATTATCATTGACTGCAGTATTAAAATAACAGTACTTGTCTCAATCATTTGACATATTTCCAGCAAATAAAGATGAAAAAATTTCAAGTTTTTTCATACCATATTACAGTGGGTTTTCTTCATATTATTATGATAAACAATGTTGCAACCTAATAGAGCAATGAGAATAGAGTTACATGAAGTCTCTGGGAAATAATTGAATACAGAAGTTTTCCAAATTTCCTGTCCTTAATTGGGTATTCTAATGAATACTATTTTGTTTCTTTGGGCTCAGAGGCCAGCTGCACAAAGATGACATTGCAAATATTTTCGAAGGATAAACAAGGTAATTCTTAGGCCTGCAGGCTGATCCAGCTTTGTTTGCTCCTCTCCTAATAACTCCTGGGTACAGATGTGCCAACTTACTCAAAAATAATTTCTGTAGTTCTAGTTTATCCTCAACCTGCCAGCTCATGGATAGTTCACTAGCTACTAGCCAAATACATGCAACATAAATTATCCCATTAGAGTCAATTTTCAAAACAGTATCTGGGGAGTTGAGTACATAAGTTCATTGTTCTCTCTCTCTGGTTAATGCAATGTTATTTATTACATCAACTCCATGTACATTAGTCCTTCAAGTAAAGGAAAAATTGAAGACAGTCTTTTTTTTAAGAATTCCTAATTAAAGGGAGCAGTCTTGAGAGATACAATCTTTATAGTATTCTGTAAACCTGAAGCTATTTATACTGCAGAATCTTTATACAGGGCCAATAGAACTTAAGGGTCTTATTCAGTTCCCATTAAATTCTAAGTTAAAACTCCCATTGACTTTTAGGTGAATTGAAATTCAAGTAAAAGAGAGTGAGTAGTGGCATTTCAACTATTTGCTACACCTTGATTCATGGATGTAGGTAACAGATGAAGATGAGAGGGTAGGGGAAATGTTTAATGAGGACAGTGCTGAAGAAGTCTAACAACAGAACCAGACACTAGAGAATAACAGAGACTAAATTCAGCCTTCTTTTATGGTAAAGGGAATTTCACCCTTGCTCAGCAGGATAGACTTTAGGCCATTAAAATCTATTAATAGCATCAATTCAGTTTACTATGTTTGTAGACTATGGCTCATCTTTACAGCTAGCTTGATATTTAGCCTCAAAACCATGTCCCTTTGACTTTCATGGTGTTCTGCATGCCAAATATGGAAAGTACGCTATCTGGCTTGTGGTGTTTCAAAAATGAACTATGTACATGACTAAATCAAGAAAGTGCGGGCAATGTATGTTTGTTTTAACTCTGCTCCCCTATAAAACACTATATTTTTCATTTTTATCATTACTTAGGCTTGGCCTTTTCTAGTTTATTTTACAAGAATAATTTTTTTGCTATGTTAAAATTGAGCATTTGCCTGCTGCTCCCCTAAAAGTAGTACTTAAATAACCCTGCCAATGGCCAGTTTAGGTCTCCAGTGCAAATGCCTATACATCCTCAAGGGAGTTACAGAATCCCCAGAGTTAGAAGCTCAAACCTTTGTTTGTTCCTATTCAGGCTGACAGAGGACAAAGTGTCATATGTTCAGGCAGAACACAAATGGCAAAATAAAGCTTCAAACTATGCCACGAACCATAAAATAATTATCTGACAATTTTTTAACAACATAATTGGGTTAAAACACTTTCTAATGGATATTGCAGGTGATAGAGTTAAATTAAGAAAAAAAATGTTCTTTTTTCTTTCATCCCACTCTGAGTCAGCAGAAAGCTTGTAAAATAAAGAAACTATTTTAAAAGTGATAACATGAGAAGAAGTAGGCGAAGGAGTAAACAAACAGCTGAGAGATTTTTCCTTATGTGGCAAATTCTTTACTTAGTCCAGGTCCTGTATGTCTGACTAATGAATAACTCTCTGTTAAGTGCCTACACACAGAATGAACGTGCAAAGGAAACTACTTCTGTAATTTAGTATGCTTCCTTTACATTTTATCTTCTTAATGAAGCTACTGGGATTACAAAGGAGAATAAAACATCAGGATCAGGCCCTACAGTGGAGAATGAAATCCAGTGGAAACCATAGATTTCAACAAATAATAATAAGAATGCAAAAAAATAAAGCAAATCTCAAAGTAAGCAAAAAAAGTATAATTGACAAGAAATTAGAAATTCAGAGCATATTGAGTCATGCTTTTGTTGTGTATAATATTTTACAGTGCACAACATGTTGAAATCCATATGCTTTATAATAGTTTTCCAAATACAGCTTTTAAGCATCTAATGAACATAGGCTTTCATTATACACCATTGAAAAATAAATCATTATGTTTTAAATATTATTCTTTTAATATGTTTTTTAAAACAAATAATTGGTTTGCATCCAGTCCAGACAAGGATCTTATGGATCATCTTACCTGCTACTGTATATGGCTCGCAGCAAAGATGGTGAGAGAGTGCAAATTCTGGATGTTTCTATTATCTCTGGCTACTTGCAGTGTTTGAGATATTGCTGATTATGCCAATATACATATTTCTAATTCAAAAGGTCTTTCTAACATGGGAATGTCACTCATACACATTGGGGTCCTCTCTCTCTAACTATACTACTATGGCTGCTCTAGAGGTGAACCAAGGAATGTTAATTTGAGAAATCTAAACCGATTAAGCAACAAGCCTACCACTAACCAAGGACCAGGGGCTAGAAGAAACATCTTTGATCTATTCTTTTAGCCTTTCCTGTATTCCTTCCTTCTCTTATTTGCTTTCTCACCTGCACATTCCATAACCCCACAGGTGAGAGGACTCTCTCATAAGTGTAGGTGGGTGGGTGTGGGCGTGTATACACACAAACAAAACTCCAAATTTAAAAAGGTAATTATAGAATAGCTTTAATTTCAATGAACATATGCATAAATGTACACACATACACACTTCCCCCTGTACTGAAAGTATAAGCTGGCGTAAAGATAGTGACCCAGTAAATATTGACTAAAGACATTCCATTTGACCACATGCCTTACATGTGATTTGCAAGGGGGAATGTGTAAGCCCCACGATTTAGTATGTGTCACATATTCCAGTTATACCATAATGAGCTAATAAAACTGTAAGCAAAATTTAGGATTTATTATGTATCCAATGTGTTTCTTCTCCACTTCTAAAATCCCGTTTTAGGAAATTATAATTAAATTTTGTTCTGTGTAAATTTTCTGAAATAATTGAGTTTTAGTTGTGATTCCAACTATCAGGAGGCTATCAGCTGAGGAAAAAAAACCTTGCTAAAATCTTGCCCTAAAAATGTGTGAACAATCACTAAGAAACATTAACCAAATTATGCATAAGACTAACTTATGAAAGAGGCCAATGTAATATTTTAATATTGTGTTAATGAGAACTGGGCCAAACTAGATAGAAAATGTGTGACCTAATTTGAAGAAGTAAGAGCTGGGAATGGAATAACTATGTAACAGCATCACTCAAAAAGCTAAAATTCCTTCTGATAATCAGAAATCAGTCCAGGTTTCAGAAAGGTACAATTCCTGTACATGTTTACTAAATACATACAGCTAGATACATTGTTTTTATTTTTATCTTTCAATTCTGAAGATATTGTACAACAAATCCTGCACACACACACATAGGCAATGAGTTTTTATTTAATTTTAATCTCCTGTCAAATGCCTACTCATCTATCATGGGTAGATGGGATGCAGACTTAATTAAAGATTGCAGCTCTGGGTATCATTATCATTTTTTGTATCTCAGAAGCATACTTCAGGTCAGGCTAGAATCCTATTGAGGAAGATATAAGCTGTTTTCAATAATCTCGAGAGCAGCTTTATATTTACTGTTTATAATTTACTTGTTCTCACTCCTATTACAGAGGTTTTTTGTTTCATTTCTGTATTTAGATTCCTCCCCCTCATCCTCCCCCCATTTCTTGAAACCAATAATTCCAAGAACTCTGTAAACACAGAGCTTGACTCAAGTAAAAAATGGGCAGATTGAATTTTAAGCTCAAAGTCTTACTTTGATATAATGTTATCTTCAGATTCCTAGTTTTATTTACTGAGGCAAGATTTTTAGCTAAGTGTGGATATAGGTTTGGGTTATTTCCTCTCCTTCTCCCTCTACCCACCTGCATTTAATCATGGGTCTTTAGACTCCAAATATTAATCACATTAAAAGGCAACCAAATCAAGTTGAAATAAATGAGTGAAAGACTGAAAGCTGAATATTAAATCTGAAAATGTCTTTAAGATCTTAGTGGATCTCTGAATATTGCAGAAACATATTAAAACCTTTGAGAGTTCTAATGAAAATTTTTTATGTCATCTAATAAGGCAAAGTTACTACATGTTGCCAAAACCAGTTTCACTAATTGAATAAATACTGCACAATCAAGGTGCAAATGTTGGGCTTTTTAGAAGTGATTAATTTTCTCTTATGTCCTTGCACATTCTCACCAGAGATAGGAGCAAGGGTAAATATTTCATTCATGAAGCAAAAGATTTTGCAAGGTTACTGGTAAGCATTCATACTAATCTGTCCAGTAGAGGAAACCAAAGGAAGCCGTAGATGTTCTTTCACTGGTTCAGGCACAAGGCCTTTTCAGCTCCTGATGAGGCAGCATGCCTCCACACCTCCCTCCATGTAGGATCCAGCTTTAAGACCCAGGACAGCTAAGCATATGCCCAATTGCATCCCCATGTAACAAAGGAGTTGAATGTGCTATCCCAAAAATATTCTCACTGGAGACCACCCAGGGTTACACTAGTATGGGTTTATTTCCGCTAGGTAAAAGTAAAGAGGAGACAGCAGCCACCAAAGGTTTAAACTAAAGAAGATAGAACTCTCTCTCTCACACACACACAAGCAAGCAAGCACACACCCCTCCATTCATTCCTGCCTTCAGGCACTCCACACTTACACAGACATATGGGTTGCAGAAGGAGCCAAGGAATGTGGATCCTGGAGGGTCTATCTGTGCATCATGGCTGGGGAAGCTGGTCAGGAGAAGAGACACTGGAGAGGAGCTTCTCAGGAGCAGGGGAAGGAAAAAGAGAGTCTCACATGTGCTCCTTCTCTTTATATAGTGTCTGAATGGCTCCTGTGACTTATTCACCTCGTCATCAGGGAGCCTGCCCAGACTTTCTTTTATCCAGCAAGCAGCATACCCATACTGTGATGACTCATTGAAATGTGCTCCATTGTTCCAAGCCTTCTTCATTCACTCAGGGGAGAATGCAGCTTAGGGAAAGTTACAAGCAAGGTGGCTAAGAGTTACAAAGATTACAAAGTTGCAGCTTACAGTAAGTTTCTGAGAGTTACACAGATTACGAAGTTTGACAAAGATCACAATAAGTTGCAGTTTAAAACCTTAGACTTACAGTTTGGTGTAGCTTTAGAAAATCCATGTATATAAATCAAGTAAGCTCAGGTGGAGGCTTTTTTATGCAACATGATGTATTGTTAATGCTGAAATATTAAAATCAGACAAACAAATATGTAGAGTTTATCACATAACTAAATGTTCTGGTGTACTGGGGACTCCAAGCAGAACAGAGTGCTACAGTTGTGGGTAGGGCAAACTTCCTTAGCATCACAAGTAGAAAACTTCACAAGTTTCCATGTTGGAATAACTCCTTGGCTATGTCTACACTGGCATGATTTTGCACAAGAACTCTTTTGAGGAAGAGTTCTGCAAAAACTCTTCCAGAAGAGAGTGTCTACACTGGCATGTGCCTTTGTGCAAGAGATGTGCTTTCGTGCAAGAGCATCCATGCCAGTGTAGACGCTCTCTTGCACAAGAAAGTTCTGATGGCCATTTTAACCATAGGGCTTTCTTGTGCAAGAAATTCATGTTGCCTGTCTACACTGGCGTCTTGTGCAAGAACAGTTGCACAAGAGGGCTTATTCCTGAGCGGGAGCATCATAGTACTTGCAAAAGAAGCACTGATTTCATACATTAGAATGTCAGTTTTCTTGCGCAAAAACTTGCAGCCAGTGTAGACAGGTAGCAAGTTATAAAACAGTTATAAAGATTACTGCTTATCTCTAGCCTCAATATTAAGTAATATTTTTCTAGCTGAATAAACATACAATATAAAAGGAGATTTTAGATTCTATTCACAATTGATCAAATATCTTTATATTGGGAAATTCATACGCAAAGTATTTTAACTTGTACATATATTGTGTGTCATACTTTTATGCCAGCCATCCTATTCTTTACAAAATATCAAAACTATTTATTTCAGACAGCTTTGATTTTTCTTGAAATCCTTGCTCCATTAGAAAGCATGGACTACAGAGGTTTTCTGTGCTGGCAATTTTCAAAAGCCCAAATTACATGACATTGAAGTTTTGGTGCTTTGGAGGGAGGCATTCTATACACTCACCCAAAGCAACTGCTTAGAATACATATGATTTTTCTTGTCTGCAATATTCACTGTTATTCAGTAATATTTTGTAATTGTTATTGCAACTGCAGCATGCCATTCTGCATTGAATATAGTGAGAACCATTTCTTCTGTGGTAATTTTTAAATGGAACCCAGCAATACTTTAACATCATTCCTCTACCTTTGCTGGCACCTCCCTTTGGTTTATTCTATTATAATAACTTCTTTCTAATGCTGGTCATATTCTAATATGATACAGCAAGCTGATATGATAATTCATCTCACTTATGTACCTGCTAAATGTTTGCAGTACACAAACAAAGAGAAGATTGGATTTGAGCTTCTAGTTGTTGTGCAATACCTTCACCAAGAGACAGATGCAAATGCATTTGTGTGTTAACATTAAGTGCTGATGTGTGTGACTGCTATAGTTGTTCTAAATCTTATATTCAGTAATGCAGGAATTAACATTAGAACATTCAAGTTAAAGTTAACATTTAAAAATATTTTTTTTCTTTAAATATTGGCTTGTAGCTGTGATAAGCATTTTGCAGCTTCCTATATACCATGTACAAGATAGATATATTAATCAGGTAGCAGCCTCAGTATGTTCATGTGACTCATTTTTCTGAATCTTCCAACAACTAGTTGACAGATTGTTCTGGGTTTGACTTCAGGGACATACAACTAGAGCAGAGGCAAATCTTCTGTCACTTTTGCTGTGACTTTTTTTTTTAAAGTGGGTATGTAAAGTGAAAGCCTGTGGTAAGAGGAGGATAGGCATTATACATAGACTTGCTCAAATTTATTCTGACAAGTGTCTGGGTTTGGATATTATGTTTCTTAAAAGAACTCATGTTCAAAAGCTCTCTCAACTTAAAGAGTTGGAAATTGGGAAAAAAAAGTAATGATTTTTAGGACATCCTCTTTGTTCACATAGGAATAGTCAGCAGCGTTGTTTGAGAGTGTGAAACAAGATAATTGATAATGGAAAGGGGGAGCAAAAGGGATGTATTACAATCCTAGAGAATGACAGAGAGATACAACCTGAAAGAGGGATTTGCAAAGAAAAATGATGTGAGTGAAAGAAGAAAATGGTACAGGGAAGGAACCCTGGGGAGAAGCAAGCAGGTGGACAAATAGGAGTGAAATGATGGAATGATTAGCAAAAGAGTGGAGATGGACTAAAACCAGAAAAACGAATCAAGATAAAACAGGAATATAGTAAAAGGAGGCAGTGAGAATGGAAAGAAGAAGAAAGAGGTACCTTAATAACCTCTTTTTCCCCCCCCTTGATATATTGAAAGAGGTTTGGGAATGGTGAAAGAACAAGCAAAATGACAAGTCACTTGAAAAAAGAAAAAAGTGTGATACTTAGAAGGGTCCTCTTTTATAGACACACACACACACACAGAGGGCAAAAATTTAAGCTAACAGTCACAGGGCATTTGTAATTTTAACTGAAAGTTAAAACTGGCAGTTGGGGGGCTCCTCCAGTGGCACAGAGGATACCCACCTCCAGAGGTCAATGGCTCGACACCTGCCCCACCCAGCCTCTGGGGACAGCCAACTTGTGATGAAGGAATTGAATATCAAAAGAGGGATCCTTCTTTCTTGCCTAAATATTTCTTCTTAAAAGAACACTGATCTGATTCTGCACTTACACCTATGTAAATTGGAATTAGTGCACTCCAGTCAAGTGATTCACATTAGCTGAAAATTGGATAAATGAGAGAATCTGGCCCAGAGTTGCAAAGAGGACAAGTCACCATAGTTTCTAATGAAACCCCCAATTGGAGACTGGGAATGAGAGAAACCATCTGGGAAAAAAAACACCCTGCATCTTACTAGATTGAGTTGTAGACTTTCAGATGCTTGATTTCACTTTCATTTTCTTCTTGCCATCTCTGCTTGTATCCCCTTTACTTGGTGTCACTTACTCTACATTCTTTCATTGATAGACTTTTTACTTTTACTCTGAACTAAACCAATCTAGTGCTGGGCTTAAAGGGGAAGATGTATCTATGCCACTTAAATAAGCTGTGATATGATGGCTTTTCAGCAGAGCAGCAAACTTAATGCCTTCCATAAATGCCCAGTGGTAGGGGCTGTGCATTACAGTTAAACATCTCTGAGGAGCTCAGGAACTGGAAGTTACTTATTGTTACCTACTAGACACTGTCTTGGCCAGGAAAGTGTTGAGACATGTTCTGTTGAGGAAGACAGACTAGTGTGATAGAAAATTAAGATGGAGAGTTAACTCTTTCTGGGGCAAACAGGTAGCACAATGGCTCACAGCTCTGGGTATCCTCCAGCAGCATGTTACACCATAGTACTTAGTTATTCAAATGCTGGAATTTCCATGCTCAGTATTATTGCAGCCTTTATTCAGCTCTTAGACAGTGCAATCCAAATATTTTGGAGGATTTTATTCTACAAACCAGATACAAGTGCAAGTAGACAATACAGTTTAAATATATATAATTACATTAGACCTAGTTGAAATGCCTGTAGAAAACATGTCAGAGCCACAAGATCTCTTTGATTTCAACATTATACTATGAAAAAATGGAAAGCCTTCCAAAGTAGCTATGTATTATGAAGAAGTGTCACATTTAAAGTGTGACAGTTTTGTAGGTAGATATGATAACTGTTTATGGCATGGACTTTCAGCAGCAAGCACAGGTACAAATTATCTTGAAGTGATATTATGGAGAGCCCTTTTTATATTTGAATTAAATTTCCTTTTTTATTTAGACTATTTATTATTGTCTTGCTCTCTGCCACAACAATATCTGCATGCTACAATAAGAAATAAAATCAATGTCAGAAAAGTAGTCCTAGTCTCAGACAAGCGATTTATTTAAACAAACACACTGTAAGTCTCACATGCATGCCCAAAAGCATATGAAACCAATGTTAGCTCTCTCAGGACCCAATTCAGCAAGATATTCACATATATACTAATTTTATGCATGGGAGTAATCCCAATGTAGTAAAAAAAGTGAAGAGATTTCTGCAAGGGAACATAAGGATCTGTCTCTCAGGTTACTCTAAGATGGAGAGTTCTGATGGAGATAATGATGCCAACACAAGGCCCTTTATTGCAGATGTTGATTAAATGAAACAAACCAAATAAAGGCTAGATTTTGAAATACTGTATAATCTGCCCACTGTATAATCTGCCCGCAGTAAGAGGCAGCCGATAACTAGAAACAGACCAGTCAGGAAATTCTGACTTTCAGAGCCATCATTCTCTCATTGGCTACTCCCTTCCTCCATGGGAACAATAGTTTGCTGTTAATAGCATCTTATTTCTTCTGCTATGTCATTGTAGCTCTGTTCTCCTGGGCAGCATCCAACACTCCGCCTGTTTATTTCCTGATTTAACTTCTGACTACTCACCCACCTTCGTGGGATGTTAGAGTTCTGAATCCATGAAAATTGAAATCCTTCTTTTCTCCTGTGCTCTGCTCTCTGATGGAGGTAGTTCATGAAAAGAAGAAAGAGGATGCTTTTGGATCCAGTATACCCCTGTGTAGTGTCTTAAGGACAGCTTACAATCCTGCCTGTAATCTCAGGCTTTAATTTCTTTCCTTTAAGATCCTGCACAATTCTGCCTTGTTGCTTTATCACATATCACTTCAGTTATTTCACTCTACTAGTAATACCAGCCAAATGATCTCTGTGTTTTTCTCTCTGCCATCTTGATTTCTTTCATGCTGTGCTTACATAAGGAAACACATCGAAGTCCCAGTGCACAAACTCTATCCACATTCTCCTGATTCAATCTCACTTAACTAGTGTCCATGGACACTTACTTATGTCAGTCATTAGACTTGACCCTTATCAGAAGAGTGTGAAAGGATGCTGAAGCTGTGAGTTTTAAATCCTGGAATTCTTATATTTTCATCTAGGAGGAAAGAATGGGTGTTTACCTTGCTAATATATTTCATAGGCAAAGGATTAGGTTTTTAGCTCTTTCAGAAATAGTCTTTCAGGAGATAGGACAGGGAAATGAGAATTAATAAATAAAAGATGTTAAATATCATTAGGAGACATCAATTAACGATTTTGTTTGATTAGTGAAAAAGGCTTGCTAACTACTGCTAAATCTTCCCTTGCTTAGAGTCACAATTTGAAAAGGAATATAATCTATTTACATTGTAAAAATAAGGGTGCAAATCAGTAAAGGATGTTTATTAAATAATCATAAGTAAAGTGATCTGTGTGAAATTATGAGCACATTTCTGAAAATTGTGTACATGTTGCTTAGGTTGGGCACAGTGCTATAAATATGAATTCCCTATTCTCAATTGCACCATTCCCTTAAATTGCTCCTACTTATAAGTCTGAATACTGCACACTTGTACCTTTTTAAGCACTTAAAACTTTTTCTTTGAAAAAATACACCTATATGAACCAGCCTGTTCTGAGAGGTTCTGAAGACTAAGTAACCTTTCTTCTGCCAATCTTCTAACATTTGTCAATTTAAAAAAACCCTCACAAAATACCATCTTGTGAAATAATGTAATGCCCTGAAAGCAGTTGTTCTGTAGCCTATGAATTGTAACAGTCAAGGTTCAGGGAGTATTGACTGTCATATGATCTGTCATTGGATTTAAGAGCAGAATTTATATCATTCACTTTGAAAGGACAATTTCTTAGATGTTATTAGCATTGACAATGAAGGTAGCACAAAAATGCTATTTTGCAGTTTGTTAAAAAAAAAGACTTACAAATGTTAAGGGTTTTTTTCCCCCAAAAAATGCTTACCAAGTATAATTCAGCATTCTAGACCTGTGTCCAGTTAACAAAACCAACTTTTTAAAAACCTTATGTCATTGACAGCATAGGAGTTCATCAATGTATTAAACAAAATACTTTCAATTCATGGTTTAGTTTGAATGGATAATAGTAAGTTTACATGATTGTATACCAAGAATTTTATTTTAAGGAGTTTATTGTTCCACAAAACATTCTTGCTTACTCTTTCTGAGATTGCTCCTTATTGCAGAAGTCTCTGAAAGGGCATCTTGCATTATACAGGTGAATACAGAGAAGAACAGTAAAACAATTTAGGAATTTGGCGTAACAGCTACTGCTATCACAAATTCAAAAGGGATGCTTGATTTATAAAACATGATTTTTGGACGTAGAAGGGACTGTGAATGATCAATGAGGAAACAAACTTCCACTATTAATATGATGAAAGTTTTTTTCTGCAAGCTGATGCTGTATATTAGCTATTTTATAACATCCTCTAATGAAAAAGAGATATGACAGAAAGGTGATTTTCAAGATTTGTAACTAACAAGCCATAGTTTGACTATGAAACTACATTCAGCCTTGACTTACAAAAATGCTTTTATTTCAAAGGTACATTTTTATGAACTCTCCTCATAAATCTACTGCATATATGACTAAAGATAAGATAGTCCATATCTCCTGTACTCTGACTTTTTCTGTCCAACTGAGGTTTTCTGAGGGAAGTAAATTTTTAAAAACAATCACAATGTATAATGGATACATTTCTCTTTCCTACCTTTCCACTAACATAGAATGTTATAAACATTCATCTGACTTCAGAGTAAAAAGACTGGATGCAGGTGGGTGATAGGGCAAACCCAGAGAACAGCTTAGTTATTGAACTGAAAAGAAATGCTTCCTTCAGGTGCTTAGGAAAATGTCATAATCTCTTCAACATGATGAAGCTAACAGGCTTACAGAGATCAGGGTAAAAGCCAGTTGTGGGGCTAAAAGGTATAATCATCACAGTTTGAACTTTTAATCTAGAAGTAGTTACAATTTTCTCTCCTAATGGCTGTCATAGGGTCATTTGAATGCAAGATTCACTTTATTCAAGCTAAAGTAGAGAAGAAAACCTTAAGGTCACTTGACAACAATTGGGATCATTTTGCCAGCTGAGAGATCCAGACATTCAATGCTTCTTATGCCAGTAGCAGAGACCTTAAATTTCAAAGATATAAGTATTTCAGATGGAAGCTTTTTATCACAAAGAGTAAGGTGATTCATACCCATTTATCTAGATTGCCATTAAGTGCAAAATGTTACAGTATCACCAAGCTCCTTCATGTCTCATGCACCCTGAGAAGCAGGAAGAAATGGGAGATTTATTTTACTCATCATGACAGAAAAATGACTATGGCTGAATTTAGTAGAATCTTAGTAGTGTAGGGCTAGAGGGGACCCCAATAGGTCATACAGTCTAGTCTCTACCACTTAAGGCAAGACTAAGAAATAACTAGACCATTACTGGCAGGTGCTTGTTAACCTTTAATAAAAAGTTCCAGTGACAGAGATTCCACAGACTCCATAGGCAATTTGTTCCAGTGCTTACCTACCCTCAACAGCATTTAATTGATGTCATCAGTCGAAAGCAGAGCTGCCACCATCACCCTCTGAATAGACACCAGTCTGTTGGTATTGATCCAAATGCTGGCATCACAAACTTCTAAGTCAGCTGGGTTTTGACAGAGCCTGGTCACTAGTCCTAACTTTGGATCAATAAGACAAACTCAGGTTCAGACCTCTTTGCTGAGCTTTCCTTTAGGATGTGGTAATACACTGTCCTGGTACCTCCCAAATCATAGATCTAGTACTTGAGAAGCCTTAGCACTTCAATCACTTACACATGCACACTCAGGCTATGTCTACATTACAGAGTTTATGCAGAAAAATGGCCATTTTTATGTAAAAACTAGCAAAGCACATTTTTTGCACAAGAGAATCAAAAGAACGCGGGGGGGGGGGCTTTGCAATTGGTATTTCTCTTTGTATGAGGAAGAACTCCTTTTGGGGAAACACTTCTTGTGCAAAAAGGCAGGTGTGGATGGGGAAGAAGGGGTTTTTGCACAAGGAGAGGGAAGAGGAAAAAGCACAGGTGCCCTGGTGGCCATTCTGTCCATAGCAATCACTGCTTATTTGCAAGATAGCATCTTCGCAAAAGAACATCACTTTTTCTATGCACTTTTGCAGTCTGGATGCTCTCTTGTACAAGAAGTTTTTGCAGAAGATCTCTTCTAAAAAAAGCTTCTTGCACAAGAAACCTGTGGTCTAGACGTAATCTCAGAGCTCCACCTATTCTGTAGTCACATTGGGTTCAACCCCTCTGAGATGGCAGATAAGGGGCACAGATTTAGCAGAAGAATTTAGGAACTGTGACTTAACTTTCACAAATGATTGGAAACAAGTTACAGATTTTTTTATAAAATAAAACTCCTTCTCTCCTTACCCCAATCCTACTCTAGTCCAGTCTCATTCCCACAAGTGTAGGGTTTTGTCAGCATTTCAGGATAGGCAGGGTCCTTCCTGTCTTCTCTCTTTCCTTACCAGTTTTTCTTGAGTGTCAGAGTAAAAGCTTCCTGCAGCCCTACAAATACAATCTCTCACCCTTTAGCCATATGCCCACCCTGAGAAACCCCAGTCCCCACTCCCAGTCAGGCTTTTGTGTAGAAAATTAGTTGCTTAATGGAGTTCAACCGCCAGACCATCAAAGTTAATAGCCTTATATCACTCTGTGGTGATTTTCCACTCATAGTTTTTCAACTGTGCATCCAGTATCCATCCGGAATGAAGTTAGTTACCTAATCTTGTCAGGCTTACGCTGATTTTTCCTAGACAGAATTTAAAAATAGGAGTCAGATACATCCCATTCTGTGTCACCACCAACCAATGAGATCAAGTAAAAATTAGGCCAATTATATCTTTATAATAGCTTATGTTGATCAATGCAAAATTGATATCAGTATACCCATGCAGTGGTGGAAGATGTGGCATATAACAAGCAACAATACCTACACTACAATTTTCTATTGACATGGAGATTAGAAGTAGCTCCTGTTCAAAAACAAAATCACATGTTGATGAAAAATGAAATGTAAAAATGTCATTTCATACGGACCTAATCATATTAAGAGGTAATTCTCCTCATGTGGCTATTGACAACAGTTAAAGAGGTTTGTAAGTTTTACTGCATATGATTGAAGTTATGCTTAAGGGGGCAGCATAATCTAGTGACTAGAGCAAATATAGAAATGAAGAGACTATGAATTTATTCCTAATATTGACACTAACTCACTGTATAGCCTGGCACCATACAACCTCTGATGTTGCTAGGAAGGGGGGGAAAAACAGTTCAAGAAGCTATCCAAGAAGTAGTCTCTTCTTTCATTGAAGTCTTCTATCTGTCAAAGTAATAGGACTTCCCGAGGTTCAAATAGAAACATAATGAATACTGAATGCAGACACAGCAATCTAAAGACATGTTACATTATATCTTCAGATTAGTAGGACGTTTTGACCCTTCCTCTGGGACAAGTATACTGATCTATGCTTTTGTCATCTCGAGACAGCATTAATGTAATTTACTATTAATATCATCGCTGAGATCTTTAAAGAAATGAGATATCAAGATCAGAGTAAATCAGTGATCCACACCTACTATTAGCTTTCGATACCAGTTAAAAGCCTTGGTCTAAAACTGCAAGACCAGTATAGTTAGAAATTGAATCACTGTATATGGCCCTTAGAGACACATGACCTCTTCTAAAAAATATTGTAACTAATGGAGGCTTGCATGGGTGCACAGAAAATTCTAAAGCAACCAGCAGAGGTAAGAGTAATCCAAATCCTTAACAATAGTCAAGGAAATACTAACATGCAAAAATTAAACAAAACCCCCAATGTGCTATTTTAGCCCCAGAGAGGAGTCAGGTAAAATCCACTGTAAAGTCCAGTCTGGGACACTGTAGATCTAAAATTATCTCTTCTGGGATCAGGTGCTGTTGTGGTAGATAGGAGACAGATTAGGTACAATTCCCATTGAACAGAGTGTAAAATTGAAACCTCACATATCTACGCAACAGCACCTGGATTTTATTCAGCTCCTTCATACCTCCCTCAGATTCTTCCTCCCAATCTATCGCCAAACCTCCTTATGAATTCTTCATATTCCCTTCTTCTATGTTATCTTCCTTGGTCTTACTTATTGTTCCTATGTAATAGTTCTTGAAGTATCCAGGAGAACTACGTCACACTGATACCCTTTTGCCTTAAGCAGCAGATAGATTTGCTTGTGCTTCACTGGGTATTGACTCCCTAATACAACCAGCTTGTTAGCCACTCACACACACCTAGCTACACGTACACACTCCTCAGAACTATTCCAGCCTTTTAGTTTTCCTTGGAGATTAACAAGCCAATTTGAAATGTTCCCTTGTAATATCCCTTGAAATCTCACAGACATACCAGTTTTGCTATTCATAAGGGAACAGTGTACACCAGCTTGAGAGATTAAACTCAGGATCAGGACCTATCACAATACTTAGATATAAGATTCAAAAGAAGATGCAAGAGATAGTGAGTAAGGATAATGGAAGCAAAAAGTCTCACACAACACAAAATAACAACACTTTCTAAAGGCTAAACTTATAGCTAGCCTCTTATCTGAACTTTCCCACCCCAAGTCTCAGCTGCAGCATTTCAATTAAGACTGGCAGAGATCCCATTTTCATAAAGGTAAGCACACTGTTCATTTAGTTTCTAGGTGCAGGATGATGGGGTAACTTCTGTTACCCAAATATAGTCTAGCAAATGACAAGATGAACCACTCTAGTCTGACCCAGAATATATACACACACCCCTCCCCCGCCCCACATACACAACAGTAAGGATATCCTTGTAACCTCCGTACAAGTTGTCATTCAGGGGTTCTTTGGTCACACCTTGGATCTCTCTTCTTCTGAAATCCTCCAAGAACCAATTCCTTCTCTAAGCCACTTCTTTCTGAAGTCCCTTTCTCTAGCTCTTCTGCATGTCTTCTCATCTTTCCAAGTTCTTCCTCAAGGTTCTTCAACTTTGCATAAGTTGAAGCTTGATGAAAGGCCTTTGGCAATCAACCGAAGTCTTTTTATGGACTTCAGTGAACTTTGGATTAGACTTTTTCTATGATCCCTGTAGGTTAGGGCTATTCAAGTTTCCCTTGCTATTAACTATTAACTTGCAATATTCTTGGTATCCAAAAAGCCATTGGGCATTTTTATCTTAAATAAAATGTTTTGTTAATGAGTTACAACGTTCAAGTTTATATTTATAGAAAGCAAATTAAATTCCCCTATTTGCTATGATAGATGTTTCTTCAAGATAATTGTTGATGTATGCAAAAAAATATGATGCAGCCATGACTATCTTGTTGAATTAATAGATTAAATTATTGGAGCAGTTCCATTGACTTCAAAGGGATTGAACTTGTATACCAAAACAGAATCTGGTCATGTGTTCACTGAGTACAGTATAATCATGTCACATTGTGCACAGTCAAAGTCTAATGCACTCCTGGAAGACATGGTGATGTTTATGGTTGATTGCATACATGACCATATTTTTTAGTCTTGTTATTTTTGTAGGTAAATCTCTATTTATCAAAACTTTTCCAAGGAAAATAAATCTAAATCAGATCTTTTGGATGTTTTAAAGTACAAACCTTGATGGGGAAAAAATAAAAGCTTTTTTAAAAATAAAATTTAGTTTACACAGCTTTGTTAGGTATAATAAAATAGTAATAGAAAGACAAAGTATGTTTCATTATTTTATCTTTTTACTGAGCCAGCTCCTTCTCTCACTGAGGAAGGTAAAGTGTTATGCCTGCAATGAAACTGTATGTTATTAAGGGGAGAATCTGGTTTGCTGTACATATTTTGTTCTCCTATAAGAAATATCTACTCTATAGTCACACTTAATTATTTGTGTGATAGTGTGAATAAATACGAAATGTAGCTCTAGTGTCTCTCTGTTGCTTGATCACATTACATATCAAAATAAATTATAGTTTATTCTAGATTTGTATAGCAAACTATCTCTGACAAATGATAATTAGGTATAACTAATAAGTATATATTTCAAAGAGTTTCTAGTGGAGATTATGTATTGTCATTACTCAGTTACAATAGGATACACAATAATGCACAGCTAATGCTAGAATTATGTCATATGAGAGTCCCATTAGCTTCATTATTGCAACATATATTAAAGAAAAGAAAATTTTAATAGTTTTTTTTTTAAATTACCAAGGAGGGCTATCATCCCAACGACTATGCTAACTATGCAAAAGTGTTCATTTTTTAGGAAGAGTGGGCTTCTATTTTGTGATGTCATTATGAACCTTAACATCCAAGAAAAGTAATAGTAATCCTGAGAACAAGATCAAAAGCTCAGCGCTTTAGTGTTTCTGGTACTGTAATTTCATTATACAACTGACACTTTGAGCAGAGGCAATTCCAGGAATCACATGACAAATGTTCTCTCTTTAGGCAATAAATGGCATGAAGAACAAATTATCAATTCGAGGCTCTGACTGAGAAGCTTTATTTGGCCATTCCAAAGTCTTTAAGAGCCTGATTCTTCCACTTTTGCTTAAACTGAGTATTTTACCATGCAGCAAGAGCAAGAATGGCAGAATTAGTCCCCCTTTTAGTTAGTAAACTATGGAAACTATTGATCTAATACCGTGATGGGCTGGGTGCTTCCTGTGAGGCAGTACTGATCCCACAAAAAGGAAATTTATGATGCTAACAAAAAAAACTAGTGGCAGCTGGAGACAATTTCTTTTATAGGATAGCAACAGGACTGTATATTCCTATATTTGATAGGTTCATCATAGGAAAGGAAACTAATAATCCCGGGGCTGTGTTCATGGTCATGTCACAGCCAATTGGAATCTGTCTACTAGCACAAAACTGCCAAATTCCCCACACATGCTTGGGATGGAGAATTTCCTCAGTGAACTCAGGAGATCTTTGTACTCAAACAATTGCCAGATCATAGAAAGTGTTAAGTATGGATGTAAATAGCTAAATTGAAACTCCTGTTTTCAAAAGGCTCCCTGTAATACTGTGTTGCTGGCCAACGTGCTGAAAGATACAGTGCTATTTTAATCATATTCAGGTTGAAATAATTTCAGAAACAAAAAACTTCATTTCACACAGCATTTGTAACTCTTAAGTAATAACAAACTACTTTCTCTACTCGTACCCTCCAAGCAATTAAAAGCAAGAAAATTCATCTTACATTGTTGACATAACATATAGAGAACTTGCTTTTTAAACTTAAGTGCTCTAATGAATCAGGGCCCAACTGTGCTCCCGTTAAAGTCAATTCAAAGAGATGTTAGATCAATACAAGAAAACAAAAAATCGATATTTTCCTGATTAACACTGGATATAGCTAATGACTGAGTCTTTAGGGAGACTATATGGAAAATATGAAGGAACACTTAAGTATTGAGCCTTTGTTTTTAAATGGGGCACTCTAACTTGCTTCACAAAGAAGTCATACAATTCAACAGTTTACTTTAGTCTATTTTTTTAAATCAATGTGTGACTCAAACAGTTTGACCAGCTTTCCTTAAAATTTGCAGAAACAAATCTCCCATACCTTCAAGCTAAAATCTTTCCGTTTTGAGGCCACCCAAATTTCTTTGCTAGCCACAATTTCAGGTAACTAAAATAAGGCTCTATAATGGAATCTAGTTTCTGTTGCTTCCCCATAGTAATTTCATGAATCCAGTGTAAAATAGGTATAGATCAAGCAAAATATCAAGAACAGCAAAATATTTGTTCCAATAATTTTGAACAATTTAATTTTTTGACCTTTTTGAACCAGAACATGAACTCCACCATTGGCCATTTTATGTGCAATTTCCAGCACCTCATTTTATAAGGGAATGAGAGAAAAAGGTTGGAAAATGGGAAAAAATAGGACTCTGACAAATATACAGCCAGGATGAGTGATGACAAGGGGAAGGGTGAAGGAGTGATGGGGGGACAAGAAGAGAATAGGAAGAGGAGGAGGAGAAGGAAATCTCACTATTCCAGACAGTGCTGCTGTTCCAGTAATTGGGAACACCTTTCAGTGCTAATGAGGCAGGCAAACAGCTATCTGCCTAAACTGTAAAAGGGAGTTCTGTCCCAAAATCATGGGGGAAGTAACTGTAAGATCAGTGCCCTCAGATCCTAACTAAGGAATCAGCTCCATATTACCCATCAGCAGATGACCAGCATCCCTAGATGCATCCCTAGTGGCCAACACCTCACCTAGGAGGCCCACCAATGTTCAGTGTTACCAGGCATAGCTGCTCCCACTGTGAGACAAGGAGTAAGCTCTTAATGTGCTCTTATCTGTGAGATAGCCAAGCAAGACATGAATTGGGAGCTAGGGGTAAAAAGGGTGCTGCAGCACGTCCATGTTTTAGCCAGGGTCCCAGTCCCAGCTTCAGGATTCCACTTCTGTCTCCAACATGGTGGGCAGACAAGGTAAGGGGACTGTCCTTCAGCACCTCCACTATTTGAAGTGTTCTCACACCATGGATGCTAAAGAAGAGACTTTGTGTTGTTGCATTTGTGGTGATCAACGAATGTTAGCATGCCTGAATACTGGAGGACTGGGAGTAGCTCCTTCAGATCATAGCTGAGGCCAAGGACAACATAGCAAGTGTAATTGCTATAAAGAATTTACATGCCAAAAATCAAAACACAGACAAAGGATGTAGAAGCATAAAAGATATCAGAGTATATTACAGTTGTTCCTTCTGGCCTTGGAATTCCTGAAGTTATACACAATGTTTCAGGTAGTAACTGATCACATTAGGTAATCCAATATGTGTCTTTATATGTCGATAATGCAAGAATTATTTCACAATTCATGGGAATGACTTACTTTTCCTGTTTATTATTTTACTGTGATCTTAATAAAATTAATACTTATCGCCATGGCACATCTATATTATAGATAAATATATGATATGCAGTTTCCTCTTAGCAGAGCTTAAAGCATGGTTAAAAAAACCTATTTTAGCTACCTCTGATGAAGTCTTTTCAATATTCATCTTGGTTCTGAAAGGGAGAGTTTAGTAGTTCATTTAATCTATTAATGGAATAAGACTCAAAGTGCTAACAAAGTGTTTTTGTGAAGTAAGGTAGTATTTGCTTAAGATAGAAAAGGGTAATCTTTTCATTTTTTCCTACGCTGTATCTCAATTATCCATTGCAGCATTTGCACTTTCTATAAAACATGTCTTTCTTGGGTGACTATTAGCTCTGTATTACTACTTGATTTCATTTCAAAGTGTGCCCCCTCAGGGTTGTTACAGAATGCATCTCCCAGTCTCTTAGGAGGCTATTGACAAATGTGCTGAGTACTTCAGTCTCTCCCTTAATTTCTCTTGGATGAGCTGAAACTTCTGGAATACAGAATGTGAAAATGCTTGAAAAATGCAAATAAATGAGTAGCACTAGTCTGGATATGAACAGACAATATCAGGTGCAAGCGACTTTCTGTCACATCATCAAGCAGAAATAAAATTTGGCCACATCAAACAACAAAAACACATCCAGGATTTAAATGCATTTTGAACATCCTCCTCCTTGCCCTAGAGCAGAAGGTAAGTATTGAGAAAATTGTGCTAATTTTAGATAACATACGATAGTAAGTGCTAATAAATGCTGACTTTTTAATGATAATTTTAGTACAGGTTGGACCTCTCTTGTCCTGCACCTTCAGGACCTGACTGGTCCCGGAAGAGGGAATTTGCTGGACAATGGGAGGCCTCCTGCTACCAGCCCATCAGTCTACTGCCGGCTCTTTCAACTCAGCTGGGCTGTCTGTGGGCCTGCCCCAGCCCTGGCTCTACTGCCGGGCAGCTCAAGCCTCACCACCAGAATGGCACATTGCCTGATCAGGCTGCCATAGCCCCAACTCCACTACCAGGTGGCATGTGGCCCCAGCCATGCTGATTCTCCTTGGCTGCTGCATCTGGCTTTTCCTCCCAGGCTGCTGCAGCCCTGCTGCCTCTCAGGCTGATGTGGCCCGGCCAGGCTTCCCCTCTTGGGCTGCTGTGGTTCTGGCCTTGCCGTCAGGCATCAAACAGCCCTAATCATGCTCTTCCCAGGCTGCTGTGGCCTCACTGCTAGCAGACTGTCAGGATTGCACTGGGTTCCTAGCTGCTGGCCCTCCTGTCTGGACCACTGATGTTGCTGGACAAGAGAATCCCGGATTTGAGAGGTGCAACTTGTACTGCAAAACAGTTCTATAGTACAAATATAAATTAAGTAACTACTCACCTTCTCTCTAAATTATAAAGTACCTCAAGAAAGTGATCTAGTGGAAGGATTTATCTGCTACAAAGCATTGTGTATACTAGGGTCAGATTGTCAAGAGTCCTCAGCAGCCAGCAGTTCCCATTATGACACTTATGGCAAGATTTTCCAAACAGCCCAACACAGATGTTATGATTTTTTTAAAAAATCTTGCCTCTCATTTTGGTGTATCTGTGAAAGCAGAGCTGTTTTGGTAAATCTGACTGTAAGGGCACAATATAAATACAGGGCCCAGCTGTCCCCCTGCTACTGTCTAGCCTGCAATTGAGGTGAAAGGTAGTTCCATACCAGCACTATATCCAAGGAGATGTCCATTTCCAGAAAATGAGCAATGAACTGTGGGAGTTTTCCTAGCCATAGGCAATTCATGGTATGTCTTTTAGGAGAGGATTCCATAGCACAATGGGATGGCATCTCTGAATTTTAACAGTTCCAACACACATTGTATGTTTACCTCAAGGGAGGCAGAAGAACATTGCCCAAATCTCTGGCTCACCTCCTCTCTTTATGGGGATTCACTGACCACTGAAGAGCCTTCTGTGGAATCTGGTTCAAGAGGAGGTGATGCTATTGTGATAGCCAGACTCTCATTCTGGATAGGATTGTAAGATTTCCATGCAGAAATCTCCTATTTAAATTCAGTGACTACAACTCTGTCTCCTCTAGCTGGTCTATTTAAATACTTTCCTAGCTGCTGAGACAATATCTTGGGAAAGGAGGTACTTCTTCCCTTAATAAAATTTAAAACAATGTTTCACTTCTCTCCACCACCAGACACAGAGCAGGATTCATATCTAAGATTTTAAGGCCAGAAGGTACCATCATGATCATACAGTCTGATCCCTACACCCTGAAGCACATCTTTCTTCTCAAAGTGTGGCCACAGACTTGGTCCATGACAACATCTTCCCACCTTGGGGGATAAACTGGAGAAAATCATCTACAGTGATATGCAGTTAATCACTTTCTTTATTTTAGGTAAGACACTAGAGAGGAACTAGTTTGCTTCAACTGACATTTTTGTTGCCTTTCTGACTACTGCTCTCCTCAACTTCCTCATCTTAAAACCTGCCCCTTGAATTTTATCCCCTTGAATACCTAATTGGTTGAAAGTTACATGGTTTAGTACAGGCACTAAGTTATATGGTTTACTACAGGCACTAAGGCCCATACCCTGGAAGATATAAAGGACCTAAATACCAATAGGAATTATGTCAAATACCTTGGAGGATCTTGGCCTCATCACTTTCTCAGGGCCTGCTATTGCTTACTGAAGGATCAGATCTTCAAAGTAATTTAGGGTATGTCTACACTAGCCCCCTAGTTCGAACTAGGGAGGCTAATGTAGGCATTCGAAGTTGCAAATGAAGCCCGGGATTTAAATATCCTGGGCTTTATTTGCTATTTCTCATCCGGTCGCCATTTTGAAATTCCACTAGCCCGAAGTAACTGCCCACGGCTACACGCGGCAGTGGAACAGCAATTTGAACTAAGTCCTTAGTTCAAATTAACTGTTACTCCTCCTCGAATGAGGTTTAACAGTTAATTCGAACTAAGGACTTAGTTTGAATTGCTGTTTCACTGCTGCACGTAGCTGTGGGCAGTTACTTCGGGCTAGTGGAATTTCAAAATGGCGACCTGATGGGAACATGCAAATAAAGCCCAGGATATTTAAATCCCGGGTTTCATTTGCAACTTCGAATGCCTACATTAGCCTCTCTAGTTCGAACTGGGGGCTAGTGTAGACATACCCTTAGAAACCTAACTCCCTTGGGACTTATTACCACTGAATATCACACTAACCTTCAGGATCCCCCCTACTAATTCTACAAGAAAATCTTTATGTGGACTCCTCCTGAGGGTCATAATGAGGGTCTGGACTTCTATATTGATTGCTTCCACAAATGTGCACAGACTGACATTGTGAACTACAGAGCATCAGTAATTTTCCTGAAAACACCATCCTGGCCACCATGGATGTAGAAGCTCTTTACACCAACATTCCACATAAGGATGGATTACAGGCTTTCAGGAATATTATCCCCAATGATGCCACAACACACCTGGCAGCTAAGCTATTTGATTTTGTCCACCCACAACTATTTTCAATTTGGGGACAATTTATACCTTCAAGTCAGTGGCATTGCTATGGGCCCCACGATATGCCAACACTTTTATGACTGACTTTGAACAACATTTCCATAACTTTTGTCTCCTAGCACTCTTCCTCTATTTATGCTACACTGATGACAGTCATCATATGGACCCACGAGAAAAAGACCTTTGAAGAATTATACTGGGATTTCTACAATCTCCACCCAACCATCCACCTTATCCTGCACTAGTCCACTTCTTTAACACTACAGTACAATTAAATGATGGCCATATTAACACCACCCTATACTGGAAACTTACTGTTATTCTTACCTACATGCCTTATGCTTCCCTCCACATCACATCACATGATTGACTGTGTACAGCCAAGCATCAGGATACAACCAGATTTGTTCCACCTCCACAGACAGACAAATACCTACAAGATATTTATCGGGCATTCTTAAAACCTAAATATCCACCTGTGGAAGTGAGAAAACAGATTGATAGAACCAAACAAGTACCCAGAAATCAACTACTTCAAGACAGGTCCAACAAGGAAAATAACACCAATGGTCATCACCTAGAGCCCCCAGCTTAAACCCTGCCAACACATCCTATCTACAACCTATCTTGGAAAATGATCCCTCACTCTCATAGGCCTTGGGAGACAGGGCAATTCTCACCTACAGACAATCCCCCCAACCTGAAGCAAATACTTACCAGCAGCCACACATCATACCTCAGATACACTCACCTAAGAACCTACCCCTGAAACAAACACCATTGCCAACTCTGTCCATATAGCTATACAAGAGACACCATCACAAGACCTAAACACATAAGTCACAATATCAGGGACTCGTAATTGCACATCTTCTAATATGATATATGCTATCAAGTGCCAGGAATGACCCTGTGTCATATATATTTGCCAAACTGGACAGTCTCTATGACAAATGATAGAGAGACACAAATCAGACATCAGAAATGGTAACACACAGAAACCTGTTGGTGGACATTTTAACCTGCCTCGTCATGCAAACATGGATTTCAAAGAAGCCTTTCTTCTACAAAGGAATGTCACCAGCCAATTAGAGAGAGAGAGAGTATGGAATTGGTATTGATCTACACATTTGACACTGTTACCCTGTGCTTGAACAGGGACATTAACTGGATATCATATTATAAAGTCAGTCTTCCCTGCCTTTATTATCATCTAAGAATGGGACGCTTCCAACTCACTTAATTAGTCTCATTTGCACAATAGGTATTTTTTGCTGTATTATATATATATAATTTCCACTCCAGCTCATCTGATGAAGTGGCTTATACCCACTATTTTGCAAATGATACTATTAATTATAATTAGTCTCTAGAGTGCCACAGGACTACTCATTTTTAAAGTTATAGACTAACATGGCTACCCCTCAGACTTTTTAATATTCAGCTTCAGTTACTCTGAATGTATGCTGGTATAACAGCTGAATTTTGCTCAACCCTGATAATTTATGAAATCACACTATACTTTGGCCCAGAAATTCAGAAAGGAATTCAAGTAAATTGTATTAAATTACTCCAAATAAGAATTTGTTACATTAAACAAAACTTTTATTTATGCCTAAGTTAAATATCAAAATGAATAGAAGTTATCCAAATAGCTGAATAAAATTTAGTTTTTATACAGATAACTGAAAAGCTCTCTCTATAAATACTGAAGATAGAAAAGATGGGCTTTCAGTGTTTTATTTTTATTATTACTACATTATTGTTAGCATTATCTTTAAGTACTCTATCTTCTCGGTCTTTCTTGCAATATCATGATGATTTAGTGTGCTGCCTTAGACTAAGAACAGTCTTGTAATGATCTTCAAGATAATAATTGGTTCAACAGACTGCTATAACTCTATTTCTCTAGGCAAATTTTCTCTCTATTAAATATTTCTTTGTATTATATCTGAAATGTCATAACAACAAAGGATGTTTGAAAGCCTGGTTTTTTTATTTGTGTGAGTAAAGCAATTGGTGTAGAAAGCAACATGTTATAAAGAAAATATTTGATGAGATTTCATGAATTTAAGACAAGACAAAGTAATCATACTAAGTAAACTAAGCCTTAATAGACATTAGAGGCTAGGATTCTGATATGGTTAATTATAAGTAAAGCTCTGTAAAATCTCTTCATGTCTAAATGCTCTGGGATTACTGGAAAATAGACTCCATAAAAATGTCATCCCATTTTCAAATAATGTCCATTTTTAGCACAAAAAATTATGAAGTAATCAAAGGATTCTCCGCACGCGCGCACACACAATAATTTGTTCCTTAGCTAATAGGAAGATCATATTCAAAAAGTGATATTTGCTGTGGAGGTTATTTAGTGTTTTCTCCCTTGCTGTACTGCTGTTCGGCTACGTCTACACTGGCCCCTTTTTGGAAGGGGCATGCTAATTTTGAAAGTGGGAATAGGGAAATCCGCGGGGGATTTAAATATCCCCCGCGGATTTAAATAAACATGTCCGCCGCTTTTTTTCCGGCTTGGGGAAAAGCCGGAAAAAAAGAGGATCGGGCCAGTCTAGACGCTTTTTTTCCGGCTTTTCCCCAAGCCGGAAAAAAAGCGGCGGACATGTTTATTTAAATCCGCGGGGCATATTTAAATCCCCCGCGGATTTCCCTATTCCCACTTTCAAAATTAGCATGCCCCTTCTGAAAAAGGGGCCAGTGTAGACGTAGCCTTCTAGTATAGGAATGCCATGGTGAATGCCACTGTGCATACCACAGTGCACTCTGTGTACAGGCCTCTAGGTACTACTGTAAAAAATAACAGAATACAACAAGCAAGGGAGAAAAACAGTATCGTCCAAGAAAAAAAAAATTACCTTTTTGCAAATTATCTTCCCATGAACTGAGGATCAAACTGTAGGCCTATTCTGCGCTTTTCAGCTGACACTGGTAGAGACATATTTGCTACCCTTAAGGAGAGATTAAAGCTGTGATTCTGCAAATAAACTATACCAATCATTAATGTTAAGCACTCAGCAATATTTTAAAATCACCTACCTAATGACTGAAGATGGACTTCAAAAGCTTGCCATTTGGCAAGCTCCTTCCTCCTCACATTCTATACCACACATTATGGCAGTGGTACAGAAAGCAGTGACAGTAATATTTAGCTGGTCACAATGGGACACATTCTACTCTCAGATACATGAAAACAATGCCATTGAAAATAATGAGGTTGAACCACCAGCATGTATAAAAGAATTTGGGTCACTATTTAAGCTGGTAAATTGCCTCTCACCCTTTTTGTGGTGTATGTGCTTTCTTTTGCACAGATCAGTTTGCTTATTTTTCATGTGCAGAATGGAGTAACGTATTTCATCCCTTTTTTTCTACCTCTTCATGAAACATTAGTATGTACACTCTACCACTTTTTCTTATTCTGTGGAACTTCCTGCACACGCCTGCTCTGAATACCTGAGATGCAGAAAAGAATTCATAAGTAAATAAGGCAAAGCTTATACTTAAAATTGACAAAAATTATTTACTTAATTTTTATCTGCAAATTACTTTGAGCTCTTCATAGTGCTAACTTTTTCTTGTGAAAGTGTTTTCCATTTTGTGAATTGGATAGGATAATAGAGGTATATTCAAGCAAAAATAATCATATTAAAAAGAAATATCGGACTGAACTAGCCCTATGCAAGCCTGTGCATTTTCCCACTGGAGAGACCTAAGATTGCAAACAGCAGACAGCTTAGAGCTGGAAGAGGATTGATATGTTATCAATTTGATGAGTTTACCCATACTGAGATGAATTTGAGAGGATACAATGAGAGCAACTCCTTGGCAAGTAGTCTGGAGGCAAAAAAAAGGGGGGGCTGAAGGGATAGAGAGGAGCAATGTAGAGTAAATGATCCCCAAAGTCTGGAAATTGTTGTCTGTAAGAGAAGCCCGAGGCTGGATGGGTCAGAATAGCATCACCAGGAATAAACTGATGAGTTATTAAGGGGCTTGGGGAGAATAGGGCAAGATGTGAGAAGAAAGTTTATAATAGACTCACAGAGGCATAACCTTACTAAAATAACTGTAGGGAAACAAACAGGATTTTGACTGATGGCTTTTCTTTGTTCCTTGTGTTTTATTCTTGCTCTACAGTATATCAACTGTGAATAATAGGAGGTCTACTTACATATTTTTACTTCTTTTCTTGGTCTCTGACAAACAAGTAAACGACAGCAGATCAGGTGTTCTGCTGTACCTTTACAGCTTTCCCACAGGACAAGAGAGTATCAATGAAGTAACAATCTTTTGTTATTTTTGTTCCAGTAAATTAGTCAACTAAATCACATGCCAATTAACTGGCTCACTACAGGAATTCAACACAGACCAATTAGAAGCCTAGAACCTATTTTCTTTTAGGCTCATTGTAACAGAACACTACAATTAAAATGAGAAATTATGGTTTACCAAACTAATGTCAGTTGACTTTGTAGCGTGAAACAAATCCCTGAAAATATAAAACTTTGGTCAGAGAAGAAGAATCTTTAAGTGAGATGCTTTTTAGTTCATTAAATAGTTTCTACTAAAATGATTCTTCCCTGTCCCCATCCCCACTTTTTAAATTTAATTTTCAGGATGCTGTATTATACAAACCCGGTACAAAAATTCCCTGACCCATCCATACAGTGTATAAGACTATATTGTGTATTTCTGTAACTGAGCCGTTTATTAAAATTCCAAATTACATTAATATATGTAGGTTTAATCCTCAACAAAAAAGTAAATCAAGTATAGCTGTATTGACTTCCATGGAGTTACACCATCTGTATTAATGTGTACAAAATGTGCAGAATATTCAGTATGTGTGTTAAATTCAGTTGGATTTGTACTGTAGAGGACAAAAGATAATTTGTCAAAGGAAAAATAGTGCATCACACCCTCTATCATATATTGTGAATACACAAATTACACATATTACAATTATTGCTACAGGTTATTTATTGTAATATCTGAGTATCTTGTATAGTAATGAGTTTTCTCCATGACATCCCAGTTCAATAAGTTATGTATTAGTAATGTATTAATCTCCCACTGTTAATATAGGCAAGCAACTTGGAATAGGTAGGTTATGTGTACAGTGATTAGCAATCCCGTTTTTAAAGGGACAGTCTCATATACTGGCCTTCCTGCAGGAGTTTTGACTTTTTCTTAAAAATTGGCCCATTTTCTCTTATTTTCTGTCTCCTCCTCCCCTGCATCAATACTGATGAGTCCTGCTGTTGCATGGATCCCTGCTTGCCAGCCCTCCACCCACCAGCAGTGATTGAAGTGAGGTCCAGTGAGCAACAAGGGGGGGGGGGGGGGAGGGAAGGTGTATCAGGATGATCATAATGCAAAGATGCAGCACAGTGAGCTGCAGCTAGTTTGTCAGTGCAGCCCCACTGTATGTCAGCTCTCGGCTATCAGAGCCCTTCTCCCACATTCCATTATTAGCCTGCACTGGCTGTGCGCTGCAAGCTGTAATATCTGATGAATGCAAGCAGGGGCCAGGCAATGACCAGTTAGGTATCACCTCTGCTGCCCACTCACCGGCCCTTAGTGGAGCCTCTCTCTCTGTCCTCTCCCCGCTTTGAGCCTTCATCCTCCGCCCCTAGCCCCGCAGCACCTAAATAATCACCCCTGACAGGACGGATCCCACTTCCAGCACCACGCAGAGAAACAGCTCGTGGTGGGAGCACTCAGCTCAGCAACAGACTGAGTGGCAGGCTCCTTCCTTCCCACACTCTCTGACTGGATTGGCACCCCCCAAAAGCCCAAGACCTTTCCGCTCAGTACACTGGACAATGGGAGCCAAGCTCAAAGTGGGGCTTTACCAAAACTCTGCATAGCTGCTGGCAAGGGGAAGCTTCTCTACACCTCAGCTAAGCTCTGATATAGCTGGAAGGGAAAGCAATTTCCAGACTATCTTCATCCCGACATACAGCAGCCCTCTGGCCAGGTGATTAACATCCTCTTCAACCACTCCCCCTCTCCTACCATGGACCCTGAGCCAGAGAGAGCAAGATTGCTCCATACGCTAGGCACTCTCCTCTTTGAGATATCTCTCTAACTGCACTCAGGTGCCCTGTTCCTTGTGCATAATCGAGCCTTAAAACTTAACCCCTTCCTGACCACATTGCAGCCAGGGAACAGGAGGGAGATGGGTTATGTCATTGGCTAGCAGAAGCCTGGAGGTGATAGTTGCCTTTCAACTCAGGAATGGACAAGCTGTTCTACCCACAGGAGGTGTAGGGGACAAATAAACAGATGAGCAGTGCAAAGACATGGGCAAAGTCATCCTCCCCCCCACCTCCCATGGCTTGGAATCAGTTCCCATTGCTTGCCTCACATTCTGGTGTGCATCCTGGCAGAAATCTGGGAGTGGGACATGGAACCCCACATGCCCCCCTACATGTTGCCTTGGGAAGGATGTGGCACCACATATTAGGAGAGGCAGGTCCGTGCACCTCAGCCAGGCATGGAGAGTGGAGAGCTTAGGGCTGGGAGAATCAAACTGATCAGTAACTCCCATGTGAGAGGAGTATGTGCATGTGCATGTGTCACTCATCCCAGGTGAACTCTAAAGCCTTAAAGATACAAGGAAATAAAAAGAATCCAACTACATAGTATTACTTTTTAACAGAGGTTCAGTTAACCTGATATTAAATTTGAATATTTGTACTGCATAGTTCTGATAGATTGTCATTGAATTCACTTAAATATGAGTAATTGGCACAGGTGTCTCGTATTCAGCATAAGGAAATATGATCACCTTAGTTATGTAGTCACAAAAAAGGTCTGACTCGTTAGCTGGTTTTAGGCGCGGTGTTTTAAAAGGGACACAATGATGCTGTCAGAGGGAACTTCCTGATGGTTCAACTGTGCCACAGATGAGCTCTGTGTCTCTGACTGCAGGACTCTTTTTGAGCAGCAGTGTCTCAAGGACTGGAAGTGAGTGTGTCAGAACCCCTGCCCTGCAGCAGCTTTAAGCTATAGCAGGGCTTGGACTGGCCTGAAGAATCATGGATCCAGAAATAACTCCTGGAAGCGAGTTACTGTCTTCCCCTATCCTTTACTGATAATCTAGCTAGCTCTCACCCTGAAGCAGAGCTGGAAGTACAAAGCAGATCTTCTGAGTAGCAGCTTTGTATTTTAACCACAACACTATCTTTCTTCTCCCTGCTAGAAAATGATTGAACCAAGTATTCAGCCAAATTGCACACTATAGCTACAGAATTAGCTTTTTCTGTAATACGCCTTTGGTTAATATTCAACATATGTCAAGACAGAGTTATAATCTTCACTTCAGATTAAGACTCCTTGTATTAGCCTTCATGAGAGTTTTTATTAACTGAAGTAATCCTAATGGGTTCAGACTGTGACCAAATTCATGTTGACATTTGATCTGTTGCTGTATTTTTGTATTTCCGCACAGCTATTTAAATGTAAATCATGTATAGTCCCTGAGTATCACGAACAGTTTAGAGGACTGCCTATCTTGTTATCCTGTATGTTGAGTATTCAGAAATTTAAAAATAGGGGCACAATTGGTATTTTCATTAAAATATATTTTTCTCTCCTGGTATTTTAAGATCTTACTTTCATAAACCTGCAACCACAACTTGTAGATTTTAATATGAGAGAAGCAAGAAACATGAGTAAATGAATCAGTGTTTTCCTAATTTGGAAACTGCTTATTTAGGGCCACATTTTTAGCAGGAATCTATAAATATGCTTGTAATATTTTCTGGGTTCTCCTTTATGCAAACAAAACATGTAATTGTTTATGCAAATGAAACAGTTGCCATCTTGATCATTTCTGGGGACTAAACTTGGGACTAAAGCAAGAACCCCTACAGCTTTATTTAGACATAAGGGTAAAAGCCTAGCCTCAGTGGAATCCGTAAGAGTTGTACAATAAATCTTCTAGCTGGCAGATATAGCAGACTGGTCTGGTATCCTCTGTGGATCTAGACCAGGGTAAAATAAATGGAGACACACACACAGGAAGATAGGGAAAAAAAACACCAATTCCAAACAAACCAATTTAACATAGATTGAAGAGATGCAGCAACAAATTCTGCATAGAAACATGTGACGGACTAGCAAAAATGCTGCCTTCAGTGGGTAACTTGTGTCCATTACCTAGTTTTCCATTTTAAAAATAAGGCAACCTCAGGTTGAATCATCAGGGAAAATGTATGGACAGGAATTATTTATGCTACTAATTTTGAACAACTCACTTTTTTCTGGTTTAAATATTTTTATTTTGATGTGAACATTCAGTAGGGAGCAAAGAGGTTTTTTTGCCCTTTCAGAATATAACCCTTTCTGTCATTGAAGTTGAAAATGCTTTACAAAAGACAGGCATTAATCTCCCCATTTCAAAGATAGCAACTGCATCACAGAGCTCTTAACAGGCTTATTCAACATGATATACAGAAGTCACAATAGTTGGTACTAGAATCCCAGTTGACTGATTGAAAGTATTGTCATATAACTAATTCTCATTGCCTAACCATGTAACACAATGAGATATGTATACTAACAGTACTTGCAGTGCCACAAACAAAACAGTATTAGAACACTTCTGATCTGCTAAATCCAGAAACTAGGTCAAACTAATCAAAACCCATATTATGATTTGATAACTAATACAAAATCTAATTAAACTTCACCAGAGCACTAATCCCAATCAGGTAAACTTTCCAGACTTTTTTTTTTTAAAACAAAGCCTTTACTAAAATGAAGTTAAGGTTGAGTACCTCTCAGTAATTTAAATATTAAAGCTAAATATTACAGTTGTCAAAGTAAAAAGTAGAAAAGAAAACACCACACATCTAGAAAGTGAGCAAACTGCTAGACTGTCAATTTGGATGACCAGACATCCCAATTTTGTAGGGACAGTCCCAATATTTGAGGCTTTTTCATATATAGACATCTATTATTCCCCTAACTCCGTCCACATTTTTTATCTGATCACCCTAGTATCAACACCCAAACAGAAAGCACCCTCCCTGAGCTATCAGTGCATCATAGGATAATACAATCTAAAGTATTTCCTGACAGCAAGACTCAAACTAATCATGCCCTGCCTCTTCTCAGGTGATGCAAGCCCCTAGTTTTGGAATGGTACACACCGTTAGCAGTGCATAAGGTGGAGAGAATGCACCTTGTTTCTGAGCAAATATTCTTGTTTTGTTATTTAAAAACCTATAAATCTCTCTGCAGAAAGACCACCACAGAACGCACACTCTGCAGGATGATATTTATTTATATTATATAGCTTAACCATAATGTAGCAATAAACAGATGGTATTGGATGTTGTCTCACATTAGAATATGAATTTTATATTCAGGTATTAAATATCTGACTCACAAATCTTACTATGTTACCATAAACCTAATTATTTTGGTGCTTGTGGGTAGAAATAACTATGATATTATGGCACTAATCTTTTGAGGTTATTCTTCTTACTGTGCTAAATTTTAAAAGCAGAAATCAACTGCATCCCCACCCTTCAAGTTCAAATCTTCTGCAGCAGTAAGTTGAACATTCATGGTTATTGGAAATGATTGTGTGAAGCCTGCTTGTTTCCTATTTTGAGAAAACCTAGATAAAAACTACCATTAGAGAAAGATGATGATTTTTCCTACCATAAGCCAGTAAGCTTTCAAAAGCTGAACTATTTTACACTTTGTGGATTACAAAAATACTGATAAAGTCCCATGGTACAAAATAAAATACTGTATTTATATATGGCAACCTGAACTCATTTCCCTTATTTTTAATGAAAAAAAATCCTCTTTCGCTTGTATATTCATAAAAATGGCAAAAACCACCACAGATTTGAAGGATTATCCCTTATATTTTGTTTAATTCCTCTTCTATCTTTGCGTCCCAAGTTAATTTAGTTTAAGTTCAGCAACTGAACCATTAAGAATAATGAACTCAAAACAAGGGAAATGATTGGAATTGATTGATGAAAGTACCTTTAACAATGGAAAGTTTTGTAATCAGACAGTCAGAATGAAGTGTTTAACTTATGTTACGGGGTCATGCTAGGGAAAGTTAACACCACATATTTGTACCCAACTGTCAGTCAAAACATATATTCTGATAGAACTGGGAAGGTTAATGCATAAAATTAAACTATGCTCAGTGTAAAGCCAACTGGCATTTTGATATTTACAAAGAGAAGACAAGGAACTAGACTGTGATTGCCTTTCTTATGCTTGTATTCCCATTATTGTCAGTTGGGTTACTCAGGTAAGGCAATCATATTTCTGTCCCTTGTGTATAAAAGTTACTTTACAAAAGTTTTGTCTGTTCAATAGAAATTATAACTACATAATATAGTTCCTTTTGCATTTTACCACATATGCTTTTGGTAAGCATATTTAAAACTACCAACATTCACAAGTCTTCAGTTCACGTTACAACATTATGCTTTTCTCCGATACTTTAATTTTTTGGTTTTACTCCAAGACAAAAATGTTTATTGTATGTGTTTTTGTGAGTGTGTGCGTATTATATAATTAGAATGAATTACACACTTTGCCTTATTTTGATAGGCCACAAACAACTTCTTGGCCCAATTTACACAAATCTCTGAAATGATGAATGCTTTGCTTTATCATCCTTGACTCACATGAAGTGGTATTCCACAATTATTCCCATTCAAACAAATAGGCATTATCACAAAGGAAAACCTCACTAGAACAAAGACTAAGGGTATGTCAACACTACCCCGCTAGTTCGAACTAGCAGGGTAATGTAGGCATACCGCACTTGCAAATGAAGCCCGGGATTTGAATTTCCCGGGCTTCATTTGCATACGCGTGGTGCCGCCATTTTTAAAACCCCGCTGGTTCGAACCCCGTGCAGCGCGGCTACACGGGGCACGAACTAGGTAGTTCGAACTAGGCTTCCTAGTTCACTGCACGGGGTTCGAACCAGCGGGGTTTTAAAAATGACGGCGCCCCACGTATGCAAATGAAGCCCGGGAAATTCAAATCCCGGGCTTCATTTGCAAGTGCGGTATGCCTACATTACCCTCATAGTTTGAACTAGGAGGGTAGTGTAGACATACCCTAAGACGTGATTAGCTTAATAAATTATGAGGTATCCTGTTGACATCAAGGAAGTTTTTGTAGGGGCAGGGGCAAAAGATTCTAATCAACATGACAGAACTGGGCCATGAATAAGCAAGTAAAAGGATGTATTTCCAATAGAGACAGGAATTACTTTAACCATTATACAAGGCTCTGGTGAGAACTCATCTGGAATACTGCAATACCCACCTGAGGAAGTGAGGAAACAGATTAACAGAGCCAGACGTGTACCCAGCAGCCTCCTGCTACAAGAAAGGTCGAACAAAGAAAACAACAGAACACCACTGGCCATCAACTACAGTCCACAGCTAAAACCTCTCCAAATCATCATCAGTGATCTACAACCCATCCTGGACAATGATCCCTCACTCTCTCAGACCTTGAGAGGTAGGCCAGTCTTTGTCCACAGACAGCCCGCCAACCTGAAGCAAATTCTCACCAGCAACTATACACTGCATCACAGTCACTAACTCAGGAACCAATCCCTGCAACAAACCTTAGTGCCAACTCTGCCCTCATATCTACCCACCGACACCATCACAGGACCTAACAGATTAGCCACACCATCATGGCCTTATTCACCTGCACATCTACCAATGTAATATATGCCATCATGTGCCAGCAATGCCTCTCTGCCATATACATCAGCCAAACTGCACAGTCCCTATGTAAAAGAATCAATGGACACAAATCAGATATCAGGAATGGCAATACACAAAAACCTGTAGGAGAACACTTCAATCTTCCTGGATACACAGTAGCAGATTTAAAAGTAGCCATCCTACAACAACAACATCAAAAAAAAACTTGCCTGCCTCTGGAATTTCCACTACATGCACGTAGTGGGTCTTTGCCCATGAAAGCTTATGGTCGAATAAGGTGCCACAGGACTTCTCGTTGTTCTGGAACACTATGTGCATTTCTGGTCTCTTCCCTTCAGAATTCTGTTCCAGATCTTTACTTGATTTGAGACTGACCCTCAGAAGTTTATAGAGGTGGAATGATGAGATTGCCTACAATGGCATGTGGCCCATATATGACTGCCAGTAACAGTCCCTGGTCTTCACTAGGGAGTTATTTTGAAATAATCCCCTTATTTCAAAATAAGTGGAGCATCCATGCTACCAAGCCCCTTACATCAAAACAGGCTGGTTATTTAGAAATCTGTACTCCTACTTTCCTCAGGGAAAAAGCTTATTTTGAAATAGTTATTTCAGGAGTTATTTATTTCAAAATAATTTCCTAGCATAGACATGCCCTCAGCTAGGATAGGTAGAAGCTCCCTGGCTGGCACTGTCAGAACCTGACCAGTCCTGTTCAAGAGAATTTTCTGGACTAGGGAGGGCAACCAGCCCCCTGCCTCTGGCCTCCTCTCTACCCTCCACAACTGCGCTGTCCACCCTGCTACTGCTGGCCCCCTGATGCCATAGGAATCCAGGGATCTCCAGGACTGGGACTGCAGGGTTTTTCCATCCCTGAGCTGCTGCGGTTTTCCTGGGTTCTCCAGCTAGTCCCCAGCAGTTTTGAGGGGCTTTGGTCCTGCTAAACCCAGCCGGACTGCTGGCTTTTTACTGGTAGGCTTCCAGGCTCTCTAGTCCAGGAGCATCCGTGGTCCTGCCAAACCCTGATGTTGCCAAATCAGAGTGCTGGTTTTCAGAGGTTCAATTTGTACAGTGGATTCCTTCTCAAGTGTCCATCCAGGAAGTCTTGCCAACAGGCTCAGAATCTTATTTAGGGAACAGAAAATAATTTTCCTTCAGGTAAGTTAGGTAGAGACCTTGGCTTTTTGTAGTTTTTTTCCCTTCCTCTGCAGCATGTGGGGCATTTAAATTTCTATGGTAATAACTTTGTCAATGCTATTCTTCCAGTCAGTTATGCAGCAACTATTATACTCTGGGCTTTTTTTTAAAAAAAATAAAGGACAAATATAAATCAGACTTGAAAACATTTAATGACTCAGTATATAGAAGCCAGTTAATATGTTTTTAAAGTTAATTTTGACTTTCCTATTGATTTTCCCTGCAAAAAATGTGTTCACAAGAAAAAAAAAGTTATTAGTATAATTATTTTTTAACTTTCTTTGCACTCCTTCAGTAGAACACCTGGCCTATAAAAATGCAGTGACAGAACCTTCCCCAGGGTGCCATTCTTGTAAGAAAAAACAAAAAAGTAAAGACAGGATTTTTTCCCCTCTCAGTGGAGCTTACACAGCTTTATTTCAACACTTTTTCCATCTGTTTGTCTGGCTCAACTGTGAGCACTAGTGTGTTTAAAGCAAGTTATAGTGTTTGTCTAACAGAATTCTGCCGTCAGCACCCTCTCTTCCATTTGTGTCTAGCAAGAGAGGCCAAAAAGTTTCTACAGAAAGATGAAAATGGAAAAAGAAAAGAAAAAAGTCTCTTATCTTCTCATCTTACTACAAACAATAAAACTTGTAAGCATTGGATCCAAAGAATCTGTGTGTATTAATGGAAAGAAGAGTCTGCTTAACTTCTTTAGAAGAAAAACTGGATTAATTATTATGGAAGCTAATACTTAAGAATACTTATAAAAGCTTTTATTTATGTTCTACTGTAGTTTTTCAGGCCTGATGACAGCTGGCCCTGGTTTCTATTCTGTGTCTGCTAGCTCCACTAATTTCACCTCCTGTTTCACAGCCAGGAAAAGTTGTTCTTAAAAAACAAACTCCTTCTAAAGGAGTTTTGGATTAAATTCATAAGTTTCTAAAATAGCTTAATGTGTCAAATAGTATAAATTTAAACATTTTCTTAAAAGACTATTGCCTTAAAATAATACAAAATTTTTAAAAAATTTTAAAAGTATATTTAATAAACACACACCCCTTCAAAGAACATCAGGAACTGCACAATTTAAATTTTAAAATATGCTGATGAATCAGAATGTCAGCAACAAAGTCACTCCCACCTCAACTCTCTCCTTCCCTCCCCTCCCCGATCCATCCCCACTGGCCTGCTAACATCTCTTGATGCCAAGGGTGAGAGATTTTCTTTTATTCTGTATTTGTATGTATCCAGGTCTCAGCAGTAGGGTATAGTAGCACCTTTTAGTATTTCATTAGGGTATGTCTACACAGCAAAGTTATTTCAGTATACCAGAGGTATTCCGAAATAGCTACTCTGCATCTTTTGAATGAGTCCACTATTTCAAAATATAGTGGATGCACTATTTCACCATCCCCGTAAACCTCATTCTATGAGGAGTAAGGGATGGTTTGAAATAGCACTTTATTTTGGAATTTGGTGCTGTGTAGACAGCACCAAATGATGAAATAAGCTAATTTGCAATAAACTCGAAATAAGCTACATATTTTGCAAAACGCAAATTGCATATCTTATTTTGAGTGCTGTGTAGACGCACTCTAAGTGACCTATCGTCATCAGTCACATTGAATTTCTTTCTCCTCTTTCACCCACCCTTTATTTTTAGGGACAATTTAGCGGGAGATGAAATGTTCTTTCTTTAGGGTTTTGCTATGTAATTTAAGCAAAAGATAGGATCAGAACATTCCTTCCTTTCTCCTTTTGAAGTTTCTGCCAACTCAGACTGGCACTCAAGAATATTCCTTGTCCTTCCCAGCCGAGCATCACTGACAAGGTTCAGTCTCTATGTTAGTTCAGTTCACTGTTTCTTTACCAAGACTTCTACCAAGAAACCAAATTGTAATGGTAGGGTATGGGCTGATATGGAAATAGACTGACACCACCATTTCAAAAAGGCAGCACAGAGAAAAGAGTTTATTTTCTTCCTATCCCTCACCCTGTTGCTAATGGTATGAGCCAACCATTCATGGCAAATCTGTTAAGTATATCAGCATAGAAATAGCAGCAGGATGATATATATATGGCACATATTTAAAATTGTGCAACTATTCATGGCAGTCTGGTTTTGGAAAATGGTTGCAAAATTGTCCCTTACAACACTGCAAGGGTGACAGATGAAATATTGTCTTGATCATACATCTACAGAAAAATGAGTACTGGTGTATTAACATCTGAAAATGCAGCAGATGTGTAGAGTTGCTCTCATACTGAATATAAAACTAAAGAAAAAATAAATATGCTTTTAGGATTAATTCTAGTATTATATAAGATTAAACCTGCAAATTCAGTGAAGGAAAAATATAATGAAGTAAATTCAGTGTGCCAAGTTTGGCCTATTCCCTGGAGCGCACGTTACTATTCAGTGACAAAAAGGTATTGATGAAGATACCAGTTTGTCTTCAGAATGCTAACGTGTGTATATATAAAGAAGCTTAATTTAATTCAAAAACAGGCTAAAATATTTTAACTTGAAAACTGAATACTGAACCCATGGCAGAGGTACCTAAATTGGGCATCTCTAATTGCGCGTACATGATAACCCTTAAAATTAGGCCACTTACTCATGAACTAAAAAATAAGTTGGGGTACCTAGTATTAGGCATCCAAGTTTAAAATGTGAATTGAAGTAAACGCTAGAAAATCTGCATTATTTGGAAACTAATACAGGTTGAACCTCTGTAGTCTGGCACTCTCTGATCTGGCAACAGACACAGTCCAGCATGATTTTAGTTAGCCGGATGTCCACTTATCATAGTTGTGGCCAAGTTTCCTGCAGTCCCATAAAGTTTGTTTGCAACCACCAGTCCTGGCTCTCAATGTTTTGCACCATTTATTTAGCTATAATTAACCCCCAAATATCTTCTAAGAGCACAGTAAACAGTGGAAGTGTTGGTAATGATGCTATACAATATTGACCTGCTGCGGTCCATCAAATTCTCTGGTTCAACATCAGTCAGGTTCTGAGGATGCCAAACTAGAGAAATTCAACCTGTAGTGTATTTTACTTGTGCCATAGTTAAAATCCTTCCAAATAAATGAAAGACAGATTTGTGGGAAATATGCCACTGGAAGTGGGATGTACACAGGAAAGAGAAAATTCCTAAAAATTGTTATTAATCTAGGAGCAGGATGGTCCAGTGATTTAGGTCCAGCCTGTGACTAGAGAAATTCTTTCCAGGTTCTGCTATAGATTTCCTGTGTGACCTTGGGCAAATGACTTACTTTTTATTTCTCCTTTATCCCTCTGTAAAACAGGGATCATAGTATTTCCCTACTTTGTAGGTTGCTGTGCAGATTATCCCATTAAAAATCGCAAGAGTCTCAGTACTACAATCTACACTTGTAAAAAAATCAAGTGAATGGGTAGGTGCAAGACAGTATTTATATGGTCATTTTTATTCATTCTTTTTTAGCAAGAAAGCATTGGGACTGCAAGACTGAATAGTAATTCACAAAGGTAGAAATTAAGAGGATTTGCTTTGGCACCATATAAGGATTAGCGTAGGAAGAAGGTGTTTAAAGAATCGGACTGAAATTAAATTGATCTGATTCTTTCTTTTTTTGTTGTTGCACATACTTTGTATTCTCTAGAAGTGTGTCTACACTGCACGCTTATTTTGAAATAAGCTGTTCTGGAATAATTATTCCAAATAGCACGTCTACACTGTAAGGAAGCCTCAAAATTAGTCTGAGGCAGGCTTCCCTAATGTAGACATGCTATTTCAATTTAGAGTCCCAGGAGGTACTGGGGAGGAATAACTTAGAATGGCCCTGGTGAGGGGCTATTTCAAAAATGCAGAAGTAGAGCATCTACACACGCCTTATTTTGAAATAGATATTTCAAAATAGGCGTTATTCCTCATAGAACGAAGTTTACAGATTTGGGAATAAACTGTTTGTTATTTTGAAATTATTTCAAGATAATAGAATGGATGCATAGATGGTCACATTATTTCAAAATAATGCAAGTTATCTCAAACTAATGGTGCAGTGTAGAGGCACCCTAGGACAACATTCTTATATCTGTGTCTCAGTTTCCCCATTTGTAAAATAGGAAAATGCTTACACTTCATAGGTGTGATGAAAGGATTCATTCACATTCTTGAGTCACTTGGATTCTATGATGAGGGGGGGTCCACATAATTATATTTAATTTTCAATTTTCATCATAATTTAAAAGCACTTTACAAAAGAAATCTTTATCCCCATTTTGCAGAAAGTCAGAAGCTGAGAAATAGCAGTAAAGAAACATGTGCAAGGTCACTAAGACAACCAGAAGAGGAAGCCAAGTCTGCTGCATCCCAATCCTGCATCCTGTCCACTGGGATTCAAGTTGCCATGATCATTTCCAAAATTGAGATTCCTCCCCTCACACCATCCACACAATCCAGGACGATCACTTCATGCCCAGGATTTTTAACTAGTCCTTATGTGAACACACCCAGGTATAGATTGGGCCCAAGCCATAGTTGCAGTGTTAAGTTAGGGACATGGAGGAGAGCAAAGGGCTCAGGGACACTGTGGGCAGAGCTGACTGACCACCTCGCTGTCTTCTGTGTTCTCTGCAGTGAGACCAGGTGGGAGTGAGAGACCATCCAGCCCCGTGCTGCCCATACCAGGACCAGCCAGGCAGCTCAGGTAGCATGACCAGTTCCTCTGGCAGCACATGCAGGCCATAGAATTAATGGAGCAGGTGCTGACCACTAAGATCTGGGCTGACCTGGAGTGGTGGCAGCAGGTGTGGGGGCAGTTCCTGCAGCATTGCTACCATATGTGTGACAATGTCCACGATGACGGCATACATCGGCCATGCTGTACACCATGGCATGGCCTTGCTCCTCCTGCCATGCCCATGCCCCCTCCTACTGTCCCCCCTTCCCCCGCAGTGCCCATGCTCCCTCCTGCTGCACCCTGTCCAGCCTACCTCCCCATGCTGCCTGCCGCAACCTGGCATGAAGGGTGCCAAGGCCCCTGCACCCGAAGTGCTGGGAGGAGCCACCCCTCCCAGCACTAACTCCCCCTCCCCGTTCAGAGCCCCTTCCTCCCCCACCCAGTTCAGAGCCCCCTCCCACTGCTCACCCTTCATCCCAATGTATTCAATACAGTTTTTAGTTTTCAGTTAACACAGTTGTCTTTATTGGGAAGTGAGGGAAGGGGGGGATGGAACGGCTGGGGATGGTAGGGAGATGTGGAAGCAAGTCAGAGGCCCCTTGGTCGGAGGCCATTGTGCTATCTACCATGGGGCCTGGGAGAACATCTCCCTGAGAGCCTCTTGGATTTACACCCCTTCATGGTGGGCCTGCTACATGGCAGCTGTCCAGGGCTACTCGAATGCCTGGCTCTCGCCTACCATCCACCACAGGAGGAAGGCCTCCCCCTTCCTCTCAACAATGTTGTGCACACACAACATGCTGTGACCACCTCTGGGATGTTCTGCTCACCCATGTCGAGACGGGTGAGCAGGCAACAGAATCTCGACTTCAGTTGGCCAAAGATGCACTCCACCTGGTTGCAGGCCCAGCTCAGCTGCAGGTTGAATCGGTTTCAGCTGGGGTCCATGTGTCTGGAGTATGGCCTCATCAGCCACGGCATCAGGGGGTAGGCCATGTCCCCCATGATGCACAGTGGCATGAGGACATCCCCAACCGTCAATTCCCACTGGGGGAAGAAAGTGCCCACCTACAGCCTGTGAAACAGGATGTAGTTTCTGAGGATGTGGGCATCATGTGCCCTGCCCAACAACCCCACATAAATGTCTGAAGTGTCCACAGTGGTCCATGAAGGCCTGAAGCACCATCAAAAAGTACCCCTTCCAATTGACAAAGTGGGCTGCTCGATGCTCTGGTGCCCGGCTTGGGATGTGGGTCCCATCCACGACTCAGCCGCAGTTGGGGAACCCCAGGACAGTGAAGCTAGCCATGGATGCATCCACGTCACGCAAGCGGATGACCCTCTCGAGGAGGATGTCGATGGCTCTGACAACCTGTAGAAGGGCACACAAACACAGAATGAGACAGGGCCGGTACATGAACCCTTGGAGGGTGCCTGCCCCCCTCTGATGCCATCTCCTCCCAAACATGCCTGGGCCCCCTCACCCCAGAGAATCTCCCCCCACCAGCAAAGGCTATGTGAGGGAGGGATGTCACAACACCCTCAGTGATGAGGTTTCCCCCACGCCCACTGCCCCCTACCAGCCTGGACTCTTCCCTTCCCCCAGGAAGGGACCGCAGTCCCCCAGAGGACCTTACCTGCATGACGATGGCACGAACTGTGGACTTGCCCACCCCGAACTGGTTTGTCACAGAGCGGTAGCAGTCCGGGGTAGCAGCTTCGAAAGGGTGATGGCGAACCTCTTATTCACAGGGATGGCGGGTCACAGATGGGTGTTACATCTCCAGAGCACAGGGACGGGCCAGGCATTCAGGTCCAGGAATGTCTGCTTCCGCATCTGAAAGTTCTGGAGCCACTGCTGGTCCCATCAGTCAGAACTGGTGTTGAGTCTCCAATATTGCCTCTCCACGGTGGGGTATGAATGCCAGAGTGAAGCCGCTGCATCCAGGGAGACTCCACATTGAGCTCAGTGTTGAGCTCCTGCAGGAGTGCTTATCTCCTCTGTTCAGTATTTTGTTTCGTTAGGAATGGTTGCATTTTTAATCTACTTGTTTCTGCTGCATATTTCTTCATATAATGTCTGACACATTGATCATTTGGGGCATTGCTTTATATTGAAGCCATACACAATGTCTCAGCCTAATTTCTTCCATTTCAAGCCACTTTTTCATAAAAGAAAGTTATATGCCTCAAAAGTAATAAAAAAACTCTCTCCTATCAATTGCACAGAAACCATCGCAGGCTCAACTGTCCCTTTGTCTTTACTGGTCAAGTATAGCAATAATGGGTAGTGAGCCCTGTCCCTTCTGTGCTGCTCAAAGGAAATTCTCCACACAACTTAGTCTCGGGCAGAGCACAGTCCCTGCTCTCCTATGCTGACTCCTGTGACCAGAGTGCAACGTCTAAGACGTAGTGAGTGAGTCTTGGTTCTGCCCACACACTGGCCAGAATAGATAACATGCACAAGGGGTATTAAACTGACACAAGAGCAGGGAAGGAGCTCTGCCTTTGCTCAAGATTCAATCCAGCGTAATTCAATCATCCCATACCCTCTTGGTCACAAGTTGATATCTCCCATAAACAAGACATGAAAAATTAACTCAAAAATATCAACATTATATTAGCATCCAGTAACAGCTCCATCATCAATAAAATAGGTCTTGGTAATCTCTCCCAATATATTTGCCATTTTTTACATGCCAAGGTGTTTCAAAGAACATTTTTACCATTTATTTAAAGGTGGATTTACAATGAAACATCCCCTCCACCCTTTGTCTTTCTTATAATGCAGAAAATCAGTCTGAAAGAATTTCCTTTCTTAAATATTTTGTTTCTATTCTAAAAATTTAAACAGTCTTGTCTACACAGAAGAATCTTGATAGGTTCCTTCCTCTAACTTAAGTCATCTAAAAGGAATTGACATTAAAATGAGTCAAAATAAAATAAGTAGCAGCTAGACAGGCAATAGCAGAGCTGGACTCATACTGTCGAGAGTTTTGTGTATGTCCAATATAATAGCCTGGCCAATAGGGAAAAATATATAGCCATTGATATCACTTACACATCAGTATTTTTAATCTAACATGTCTTAGTCTACATCATTTAAACATTCTCATTATTATGATGACCAGTAGTAATTTCACTTTCAGGCTTTCCTCATTTCCAGTCTTCAACCTTCCGTGCCCTGACTACAATAATTTAGTTTACGTATATAACAAACCTGCCAGAGAGCTTCTACTGCTGTGAATTAAATCATTTGTTTTGTGTGAGGTGCTTCATTTGGTTTCTGAGGTGTCAAAGAGCGAGGAGAGCCACTGGTGGCATTTTTTTAAGCTCATTGCAGTGATACTTATCCTCCACAGTTCTTCTTTAAAGTGGCTCCAAGCAGGTTGAGAGTATAATTAGCCACCTGACTTCTCAATTGCTGATTCACCCCGAACACCAAAGTGTGCTCTCAGACATATAGCACATTTGCCTATGTGACATGCAGTTGACCTCAATATTCATTTTATGCATTCAGTGCTCATTTCACAATTTACATACTCCAAACCAATACAGAAAATTGTTAAAGCCAAACACAAACCTAAGCACATAACATCTTAACTAAATGTAAAACTTGTTTATATTTAAAAGGGTGCAGCTGTGTCCCTAACATTTTTCAGTGAAGATCTTATCTACGCTGATAGAAAGGTTTCTCTTGTTGGCATAGATAACTCATTTCCCTGAGAAACAGTAGATATGATGGAGAATCTATCCCATCAACACATCTATTTATACCAGGGCTATGTCTACACTGGCGCGATCTTGTGCCAGAGATAGGCAAATGAGGCTAAGTATGGAATATCGCCGAGCCTCATTTGCATATCTAATGAGCCGCCATTTTTGCGGAAGAGTCTCGAGCTGGAAGGAGCTGTCTACATTGCCCCTTCTTGTGCAAGAAAAACCCTCTTGCGCAATGCTGCTATGCTGATTATTTTCAGGAATAACGGCATTGCGCAAGAGGGTTTTTTCTCGCGCAAGAAGGGGCAATGTAGACAGCTCCTTCCGGTTCAAGAGGCTCTTCCACAAAAATGGTGGCTCATTAGATATGCAAATGAGGCTCAGCGATAGTCTATGCTTAGCCTCATTTACATATCACTGGTGCAAGATCGCACCAGTGTCGACATAGGCCTGCGGGAGTTAAGTCAGTATAACTGTCCATTTTACACACTCGAGTGATGTATTTATATCAGCATAAGACAAGCCTTAGCTTCTTCTTGCCTGTTTAACTTGGTTCTGCTTGGCACAACCCCTCAAAACAGCTTTACTTGTGGGCAAGGGAGATTTAACTGCTAAAACCTCTAACTGCTGTCTTTCAGAGACTTATGCCCTGTCAGTGTCATTATTAGCAAATTGCACATGGGATATCAGAGGTTATCTTTCATGGGCTGCTGGTTTAACATGCTGGGGGAGACTAAGGGTGTGTCCACTGCAGGGCTTAACTCGACATAAGCTACACAAATTGAGTTATGTCAATTGTGTATCTTATTTTGAAGTAGCTTGTTTCAAAATAAGGAACGTTTATACAGCACTTATTTCGAAATAGAACACTCTTCCTCTGCCTTCCCTTACTCCTCATACAATGAGGGTTACAGGAGTTGGAATAAGAAGTCCTCCAGTTTGACAGTATTTTGACACTATTTTGAAATAACTGCCTGCTGTGTAGATGAGGACTAAGTTATTTCAGAACAGCACTAGTTCTTTCAAAATAATATTGCAGTATAGTCATACCCTAAGTCTCCCCAAACAGGATGCAGTGAACCTCCCTCAGAAGGTGTACTGCATGCCACATTTAGAGTGCTGCTGCTGAAAGAGCAACCAAGCCATAGCCCTGTCTGCATTCCACCCTTAATTGCAGCAGCTGCTCAACCTTTTCCCCCCATGGTCACACCCACGCTGCTCCTCTTCCCATCAAGATCCAACCCTGACTGCCTCTTTCTCCCAAGACACCCCCATGTCTCTTCTCCCCAAGGCCATGCATGTCCAATGCTCAGGAGTCTGAGGTAGACTGAGGCAGAGGTGGGGAGAGCAGGGGCACACCTCAGGACACAGCAGGAGTAGAGCCACAAGTGTCTCCACACACTTCTAGGGAGCTTTCAGGGCTCACACACAAATGTGGGAGAAATGTGTCCCCCATGCCATCTTTTAAGCAGATTATAGTTCCTTGGTTTAAGATTTTCTGCTTGAACACCGCTTACCCAGAGCTTTCATTATGCACCCTTACCCTTTGTGTTGGTTCTGCCAGAACCCTTAGCTCCACAGTCACAGATGGGGAGTTGAGGAACAGATAGTCTGAAATGAAAAGTTCTCACTAATTTTGGGTGTTCAATTTGAGATGCCTTGGACCTCATTTTTCCTTTCCTTTTATACTTTAGAATACCGTATAGCCCTAATCTTAAAGTAGACAGAAAACAAGAAGCATACAGTGACTGCCAGTGACCGCCTGTGAAGACTTTGTTCTAAGACTTTGACTTGCCCAGCAGCACATATATACTCTGTGACAGAGAGAGGGAGAACCTAGCACTCTGGGACAACTTTAATCCTAGCATTTCCTAAATGTTGAGTTCCAATTGGAAACCTTAATAATGTTTTTAATTCAGAGTGTGTGTGGGTGTGAGTGTGAGTGAGATTGATTATCTAGGATATTTTTTTAAGAAATTAAAAAAAACACATTTCCATCAACTCCCTACTTTATCACCACTTTTAGATCCACTGCAGAGACCTCCACTGCTTAAGCCAATGGACTAAACAACAATAGTAGATTCTCAAGTATATGTCATCATATGGACAGAGATGAGACATGCACTTTGCTGGTTGGTTTAACAGATGTTTGTTGGCATAAGAGAAATTGTGAGACTCAGGTATCTTCACTTCCATTCCAGATTCTGGGAAGGAGTGTTGTCCCCTCTTCCCTTCCCAATTTTGACTCCATTTGTCCCATACCACTCCTTTTTCTTCCTCCTAGTCCCATTCTCCTTGACTCCCCAGTCGTAGGCTCATTTCAGTCCCAGTCTTCTTGTGCAGTCAGTCCCAGGTTTCCTCTCTAACCCGCCCTCTAACTCAAACTCCTTATCTTTTCAAACTGTCTCCCTCTTTTCCAAATGCCACCACAAGATAAGGATGTCTGACTGGGGATATGTCACAGGCCACTAATATCCCTCAGCCACCAGTAAACCAATCTAACAAGTGGAATTAGATACTAAGCTATTGTGTTCCTGTTCTCTGACACTGGCACAAGAGCCATCATTGTCCAAGGTACTTGCAATGGCAGGGAATTTATTATGTGAAAGATACCCAGATGATCCTAGCAAGTAATATAAATCCTATATTGTAGAGAAAGGCAAAAATCTCTCCACTGTCACTTGCACTCTGACCTGGGGGGAAATTCCTTTCCACTCTGACATGTAATTCTCAGTCAGACCCTGAGTATGTGAACAAGAGCCAGATAACTTCTACCTAAGACAAAATCCTCAGTGTTACCTCAGAGTACTGGCCTACTCTGTCCAATCCTCATCTCCAGTTCTTACCATATCTGATGAGGAAGAAAGGGGGAAACCCCTTAGAGATCCTGCTGAATCCCTGAAAAATGTTTATGATTAAGACATGAACTGGAAGGGACTTCAAAGATGATCGAGCCCTGCCCCTCAGCACAAGCAACTCCATCATAAAAACCCATTCAAAAAATTTGTCAAGCTCTTTGCTCACTTATTTTCCTTGACAAATTCTACTGGGGGAGTGGGAAGGGTTGAAGGGGAAAGGGTTTACTCTGGAATATCACTCTTATAATGCAGGGAAATCCCCATTTAATTTCCAGCCTAAATTTATTCACATTTATACCCAATTGTTCTTGGGTCCACATTGTCAGTTATCTTAAATAGCACTTTTTTCCTCCATGTTTACCTCCAATATATGTATAGAGAAGAGTCATATTCCCAATCAGCCTAGGCTAAACGAGTGAAGCTCTTTTGGTTTTTTAAGATTGGCTGTACATTCCCCTGGTCATCCTAATGACCCTTCTCTATACCCTGCTCAAGTGTAAATACATCTTTTTTTGAACATGTGCGACCAGAACATAGTATTTGAGATGTGGTGTCTTATCAGTCCTTTGTGTACAAACACTTACTTTTCCATCTCTACTATAAAAACTTCAGCTGATACATCCTTGAATTGCATATGTGTTTAATCCACATCACACTGATGGCTCAGTAATCTTGTGATTACCTAGCACACCCATTTCTCTCTTCTTCACCTCCATCAGTTTCAACTCCTGATCCCCACACTTCTCGCAGAAATTCTTATTATTACATGACAAGTGCATGACCTTCCAATTTGTACTATTAAATTTCATCCAGTTGCTATTACTCCATTTCTCAAGGTCATCCACTTGCTCCTGTATAATATTTCAATCCTCCTCTATATTGTTACACCCTCACAAGCTTCTGTTCCCCTTCCTCCTCATTTCAACCTCCCCTTGACCTTTTTCCCAGATTGGGATGAGGAACCAGTGGGGAAACAATTTTTTGTGCACTCAATACCACTCATGTTGCCACTATCTGTCTTGCCATATCTGTCTCCCCTCACCAGCTACATCCAGTTACACCACTGGTTCACAGCTCCAGCCACTTTGTCTCTCCAGTCCTAGTCTCACTCTTTCTCCAGCTTCTCAAAGAAAACATCAATAGCATTTTTAAAGTGGAAAAACAATGTATTTTACCTAGTATTGTCGTATTCCAGAGTTCAAAGTAACAGATCTAGTGGGTTGTACCCACAAAAGCTCATGATACCGTCTACATGTTTTGGTATTCTTTAAGGTGCTGTTAGACTATTCATTGTTTTTAAAGTTTTCCTAGTGAAGTCACAGTAATTCAAATTGAGAGGGACATGCCTATTGATGTCATAGTCCTGACTTCTTTAACAGTGTGAACAATGCCAAAATTTGACTTAAAATACATAACTTCAGTTACTTTGACTTAAGATACACAATTAATGTATCTTAATTTGAATTTATCCCCTAGTATAGATCGATGGTTAGAAACAGAAAGGCTCATTCATTTTTAATTGTACAAACAGTCGTTTTACCAGTTTTCTACCCATGAGATGGATTATTTTTTGATTGGACCCTTTTCTTTTATGACTGTGCACTGATTTTTTACTCCTTTCTTTTTAAATGTTCTAAGCTAACATTTTATCAGTTTTGGGAAAGAAAAATGATTGTATATGCTGAAATATAAACTATAATACTTCCGTAATAAAAAGGATGCATGGTTCATCTAGAATGCTGAGTTAAGCATTCAAGCAACTAACAAAGAACAAACAAGAGCCCACCATAAATCAGTCAAAGTAAAGAAAGTAATTCTGTAAATATAGCAAAAAAGTTATTATAAAAATCACATTGCTATATAATCATCAGTAAAAATGGGCATTAGATAATTATATGTGCAAAGGTTAAATATGTAAGTAAAGACTAAACTGTCTTAACCACTAGCTATCGCAATTAAAAATGAGGAATTTGTTTAAATATTCTTAAATTCAAAATGATAATGCATCTTGAAGCTGCCATCTTTCTGTTCTTCTGCAAATACATGTTGAATCACAAGTTGGATATGTGATTATTTCTTTATAAATACTTTTAAATGTTGTTGCAAGGCTGTTCCCCACTCTGGCACGATGAATGCAAAAGTGGGAGCCTGCAAGAGCACTCTAGAACCTTGCCTCTACAGGCTTTGGTACAAAAACTTCCCCCCAGAATCCTAATACCCAGATTTTGGGGAATTTTGAACCCACAAACAGGGGTGGACATTGGAAACCAACCCCAGGGGTACCTCAAGCTCTTTTTCTCCAAAAGAGCTTGAAAAAAGAAGAGAAGAAAAACAAACTGTAGTCTGTGGTAGCTGACCCCTCAGTCAGGCATGTAGATACACTCAGGCAAACCTTCCAGGACACTACTGGTTAATTAAAAAAAAAAGAAACAAACTTTTATCATCAAAACATAACTATAGTTGCAAGTATAGTAAAGTAGCTAGTTGGAAAGAGCCACCAATTGATAAAGATATTCAGGGAAATCCCCTGGGCAAAAACTTACCTACAAAGAAAAAAAAAAAAACACTTAAGCTCAGACATTATTTCCAAATCCCAAACAAGGAAAACAACAAATCCTGATGGACTATCTAAACTTTTCCCTACTTACACATTTTAAGAAGTCTGTTTTTGGAGAGAGAAATGTCTCCCAACGTCCTCAGTCTTGGAACAAACTGCTGTGCTTCTCAAACACAGAAGAGAAAGAAAAAACCCCTCTTTTCCAGTTTGCAATTCCTACCTGAATTGTTATTGGCTGACCACCCAATACTTGGCTAGGAACAAGAGGCATTAGTTAACCCCTTAGTCACCAGATGCTGGTCAGTGGTTCTCAAATTTTTGGGGCTCTGGAGCCCTTTACATGTGAAAAAATTTATGAGGAGCCTCAGCGATCCACTGATTGTATGTGTTGTACCTATCGATGTTTCCAGTTAGTCAACCTCATGGAGCCTCTGGAGACTTCTCGCAGAACCCTGGGGCTCCATGGAGCACAGTTTGAGAAACATTGTTATAGGCAATGTGTTATTTGGACACAAGTTTTCCTAAACGTAATTGTCTGGTTTTCGTCTCTTAGTTTGTAGATATAAATCTAAGTGAGCAAGAAAGAACATGATCTATTAAAATCCATAAACTATTTGTTAGGTTTGTATGAAGGTTTCCAAAGCAGGAATTAACTTGTTTGTGTTGAAAATGAAATGTTCATAGCACAGTAGAGTCACCCAGCAAAATTGGACATGCTTGAAATTTTATGGAAACTGGGAGAAAACCTCCATTTTTTTTAATGAAATGTAGAATGTGGAACACTTTTGCAAACCTAGCACAATTTCTGTACAGTACCTCTCACTTCCTTTTTCTGAAATATTATGAAAAAAGTACTCTTTGCTGACTCCAGTGTTCTTTTTCAGATGTGATGTAGCAAGTAGGCCTTCCAAATATGTTTTCAAGTTGTTAACAGCTAGTTTGTTCTAGTAGTAAACTAGCTTAGAACAATACTATTAATTAATTAAAAATACAGGCAGACAAGTCCATAAGGTTCTTCTTAATTAGTTACCATTTTTGCAGATACTTAACCTTGTCTGCACTTAATATGTGTTAATACCATATACCACTAATTAAAAAACTATTGGAAGACAGATTTTATTTTAAACCCCTCCCCCCCACAAACACATATACCACCTTATTTTTCATATCCAGACAGGGAATATTTGAAACAAAATAATAGAATGCTTTAGCACTGCCCACAACACCGGTTCAAAGGTAAGTTAATTCACTTTTTATGAACTACTTAAATATCGAATGTAGTATGGATTGGAATCTACATCTCCTGGTGAGTTCCTCGCTACTGGAGAATAGAGTGATTCCCTCTCTGCCTCAATGACTATTTAAGTATTTAATGCAAAATGAAACATTTTCAATATGAGAGACACCACTCTAGCATACCCTACCAGTCCAATGTTCAAGGCACCCACTTGGGAAGTAGAAGAACTGGGCATTACTCTCCACTATAAAAATAGGTAGAGTAAGTTAGACGGAGCCATGTAGATTTGTTTGTTCGGCAAAGGGAAATGAAGCCACAATTTAAATAATCGCGGCTTCATTTAAATGTAAATGGCTGCCGCGCTGAGCCGACAAAAAGCTGATCAGCTGTTTGTCAGCTCAGCGTGCTAGTCTGGACGCTCCCCTGCCGACATGAAAGCCCTTTATCTACCTCCCTGGTAAACCTCATCCTACGAGGCATAACGCGGTGGTCGATAAAGGGCTTTCAGGTCAGCGCGGGGGCGTCCAGACTAGCGCGCTGAACCGACAAACAGCTGATCAGCTGTTTGTCGGCTCAGCGCGGCAGCCATTTAAATTTAAATGAAGCCGCGATGATTTAAATCACGGCTTCATTTCCCTTTGCCAAACAAACAAATCTACATGGCTCCATCGATGGAGCCATGTAGTTTAGACACACCCTAACAGAGCCTGCATCTCCCACACTTTGGGTACATGGTCTTTCCAATGGGCTGTTGGATCATGGTAGTCTGAAAATAGAATTTCCTTCCATGAAAAAAAAAATCTTATTTTTGAATAGGTTCTCATTGCAAGTCAGGAGAGTCTATTTTTTCTTCTGAAAAAATTTTTTTTTTAAAGAATCCATATTTCAGGAGAACTAAACCTGAATTTTTTCAGTTTCTAACTTGTGTGAGTTATAGTTTTTTGTTGGAGGAAAAAAAACAAAATCTTATTTCTTATTTCTCTCTCAATGGATGTTTTTCCTCAGGGGGAAAAAAACATACACTCTGGGTACAAGTAGTATGGGGAGAAGGATTCCCCTCCTTCTCAATTATTCATGAAAAATGGCTGACCTGGTTTAGGTGCTTAAATCAAGAAAAGGATTCAGGGCTGTTAATCCCAAGCAGAGATAATTGCCTCCTGTCTCAGAATTATGTACCTAAATCCCTTTGGGGGTGAGAAATAAGCATTTTTTATGACTAGTGTAAGGACATCTACCTATTCCTCTAGATGGCTACTTTCAGTCCCAGTCTTAGTGCTTAACACTTCTCGAGAATTGAATAAGGACACAAGGCATCTGACTCAGGGCTGTCATGTGACTTTCAATAAGGCACTTTTGAAAATGGGACAAAAGAACACTTACATTTTTTATCCTAAGTGCCAAATCCCTTTAAAGAATATATCATTCCATCATTCATAATCTCCAAGTTTAAAATTATGATCATATATTATTCCAATTCCATAAGATATGCAAATTTATAAACTGATGATAAAACAATATAACTATCAAAAGTAGAATTTAAAATACCGTTGTAATTCAACAGTTGCAAAGCCTAAGTCTTTATATGTCTAGGACAGTTGTGTGGACTTCAAGATGCATGAACAAAAAAAATCTTCAGAAAAGAGTTTAATACAACACTACATAGAGCTATCTGGAATATTTGTAGTGGGACTGAAAACACCCAACATTTATTCTTTTAGATTTCACAATGCCAGGAAATCTTCCTCACAAATAAAAGAGAAAAGAAACAGAAGTTGAGTTTCAGCTTTTTCAGTCTTCATATCCAAATAACAAGGATACTTTGTCAAAGTGCATTTTTGTGTTTTAAATAAATATTGAGAGACAACAATCACACAGTTTAGGTCAGGTGCACTGAGAAAAGGAGTGAGCAGAGATTATTTGACTGTTTAGAGAGAGGCTGTAGTTTAACTTACAAAAATCATGGCACTATATCAGACACTTATTTTTAGTGGCTAATTCTATAGGTAAAATAGTAAACTGATTTTAAAAAAATATGCTTGGGAACTGAATTTACAAACCCTGTCTCCTTAGAGTATGCTATACTCAGATGAATAATGTCTGGAGAGATTAAGCTCTTAGAATTTTATTTGAGTGTCATTGTACAATTCTGACTTTTGGTAAACAGCCTAGCTAAAAATTTTGAATAATTTTGTAGAATGATAATTTTTGTAGACTGATTTCTCAAGTGGTGGTTCTTCTACCTTTAAGTTGTTTCTCTATTTTTTTAAACACTCATGCTCACGTTACCTTAAGATTCTTATTAACACAATTTTTCTTGTTTGGTTTCCCTCCCCCTTTATATTTCTGTTTAGGGATATGGACTGCTAGAATTGCTGTAATTCTTTTAATTTGTAAGATCAGAGATCCATACATAAACTGCTAATTCAAGGGAATTATAATAGTCTGACTCACAGGTACAGCTACAGTGAGCTGAGTGGGAGGTTGGCTTGGATAATAGTTTGCTAACACCTTAATTTGCTTTTAAAATATAAAGTGAATGTTTCATTTAATGTACATATGTACTACTGATTTATAGACCCGAGTTCCTTTCATTTAATGTAATCTGTGTAAAGTGATATGTCTTTTAGTTCTGCGTGATTAATGGTTACCACTTTGAATCTCATTTGTGAATACAATCTTAGAAATGCCAGTTTAAAAGTTTCCAGAGATGACCACCAGCTATGTTATTGACAATACTGTTTCCCATTAAAATGACTGTGATAAGAGTAGATTCACATGAACTGCAGTCCTTTCCCCCCTTCAGATATTTATGAAAGAGTTTGAACTCTCTCCTTGCAGAATCAGTGCAGATTTCTATAAAACTCTCTTTATTAAAAATATATTAAAGAAAAAACATAGGTAGATCAAACCAGCCACCACTAGCCAGTCTGAGTATTGTTAAACACATCACAAATTAAACTCTTAGAAAGCAGAGGGGGAAAAGCTTCTCTGTTATCTCAATATACTCCTCCTCCTTCAGAGGTGAACAAATCCATGGGGAGAAATGGCAATTAAAACATGTCAAGGTTCATCAGTGATCATTGGCCCTCTGTGCAGGAACATTCTGCCTCTGTTTCTCTCCCCGGTGTTGCCTGTTGTGGCATCCTATTACTCCACCTCACAGTCTTAGAAAAACTGTCAAACAAAAGGGAATATACTTCTTATGATAAATGCAGCTTGTCCTGGTAAGAGTACATTGCTCTGATGTTGTGAACCCCAAGATTGCCCTATCAGGAGACAAGCAACCTATAATCTTTTAGATATAGAAAGACAGACTTTCTAGGTGTTTGGAAGTTATTTTTTCATTCGTCACTACAAACTATACTGCTCCTACCCCCTTATTTTTATCCTAGTTTTAGATTAAAAATTCAAAGAAACAAAATACACATACAAGAATAGGGAATAAGCCATTCTCATCCAACACACCTGGCAGAAACTGCACTTACCTTTTTGTAGGCTATAATATAACTACTTTTTCCTGTCAGCTTTCTTACTTCTTTTTGTCTCCTCCAGAACATTTTATTTTCTTCTACCAGGCCATGCAGCCCCTTTTTGCCAGGATACAGCTAAATTTCCAGTGTCCTTGCCTTCCCAGCAGACAAGCTTCAACTTGGATAAAAAGGTACTGTCTCCATTGCTAAAAGGAAATAGATACGTCTTTATTTGGGATTCTTCACTTCCTGGGAGAATTGCTTGTTTTATCTTCCCCCTCTCAATGCACTACAATCTAGAACCTAAGTATTTACTGAACCACAGAGTCTACTAGGTATGTAATATGGTTAAATGGTAAAGAGTATATTGAGAGCTTTAAAAAGATAGCACTATAAGAGATGACTTTTTACATACAAAATACAGGACTATGTAGCACTTTAAAGACTAACAAGATGGTTTATTAGATGATGAGCTTTCGTGGGCCAGACCCACTTCCTGCTACATTTCTATTTCTTTTTTACATACAGATACTCAAAACTGACCCAAATCCTGCAGCCTTAATTCAGAAAAAAACTGTTGTTTAAGTCAAACTTGGTTGACTGAAATAAATGAAAGCTTTATTGGAGTGAAACTAGACCTCATATGGTTAGGAAGTTAATGATCATTCTTCTTGTGACCACCTTAGAGCTCAGGTGATGAAAACCAACTGATGGAACAGGAAGACAACACTATGTAGCTAATATGTATTTAGCAAGGTCTTCACTCAGGTCCCTTACCCTAGGACACTTTCTGGTCCACAAACAAGCTGGAGACCATCACTGGTGCAATCACTGATGCCTTTTATTGTCAGTTTCCCACCAACGTCTAGTCACAAAGCTTTTGCATTACAGCAACTCAACCACCTCCACCTTCTTCTGTGGGGGAGGGGGGGGGCTATATACTGCCTTATATAGCCCTCTGGCTAATGAGGCCCACAGCTGCTTCTAATAGTCCTCCAGGCCTCAGCTTGCTCAGCTGGTTCTAATTGACCTTTTCAGCTAGGCTGTAGTGGCAGAGCTCTGGCTTAGCTAGCCATCTGTCATAGGTGTAATAATACTTCTGAACTGTGAATAATAAATTTATTATCCAGTTGGTTGTCTGGTTATTCTTATCAACATACTAAGTTCTTTATATGGTATATAAAAATTATTTGTTTGCAAATACTGCTGCATAGAAAAAAAAACAATGCTCCTGGAATGGAATAAATTATGGATGCAAAAGCAACCAAGGACTTTTGCAAACAGAAGCAGTTAACAGAGAGTTCTCCAGGTGAAGGAGAAGAGAGTAGGTGACCTTTGAGATAAGTGGCTGTCTATAGTGTGTGTTTTTGGGTTACTTGCTAGTTGACTGAAAGAAACCATGTGCTGAGTTTGTGTTTGTTTGTCTGTCTGTCTGTTTCTTTGCAGATTCAAGTGTTGAGATGTTTGTTTGAAGGGCTGTGGCTGGTAGTTGGAAGCTGTGAGCTTCTTAATGAGGATTTGAAATCTAGAACCCTTTGTTCATTGGTTGGGCCTTAGCTAGAGGGCAGGTCTATCAGGAAGGCCAGAGCTTTATAAAACTCATGACTAAGCAACCAGGGAGCTTTGTGAATAAGGACAGTTAACAGGCAGTTTTGAGAGGGAGTTGGAAGGGGCTCAGATATACTTGCCATTCTTTTAAACTAAATTAAAAACAAAATTTCCTGATTTAAATAAAAACCTTATCAATAACTTAAGTAGCTGTAGGAGAGAATAGAGGCAGTCGAGTGGGGGCTGTCCTGTTTATTGCACTCAATGTAGCATGTATGATTACCTGCCCTGTGGATGGATGGTGGATATGTGCATTTGGTACAAAGAGCTTCTGGCCCTCAAAGACCACGTACGACAATCTTTGGGGGCTGCTGGGTGCCTGGGGGCAGGGCTGCTCATGTGCCGGGCACCTGGGGCTTGGGCCACACACGCACCCAGGGCAGGGCCGTGCAGGTGCCTGGAGGTGGGACCACCCATACGGTGCATGCCCGGTGCTGGCACCACCCAGGCGCTGTACTCCTGGGGCCTATGTGCTGCACGCCCGGGGGCAGGGTTGCCACCGCCCATGTGCTGCATGCCCTGGACTGGTGCCGCTCCTATGCTGCATGCCCAGGCCAGGTACCACCCCTGTGCTGCATGCCCAGGGCTGGCACAGCCTTCGTGCCATGCACCTGGAGGCGGGGCTGCCCCTGCTCATGTGCTGCATGCCCGGGGTTGGCACTGCTCCTGTGCCGCGCGCCCGGGGTCGGCACAGACCTAGAACTGCGCGTCCGGGGCTGGCACAGCCATTGCACCGTGCACCCGGGGGCAGGGCCACTAAACCAAGGTACCAAGGTACAAAACCATACCAAGGTACAAAATATATCAGAAGGACAGAGCAGGTCACTAAACGTGAACAAAAATGTTGAATCAAATGAAATAAAAATCTTAAGTGAGCCAAAATGTTCATAGAATCTCTATGGATAGTAATTCCATGCTCCAATAATAAGAATATAGTGGTAAGGATATATTATCAACCACCTGATCAAGACAGTGATAGTGACTATGAAATGCTAAGGGAGATTATAGAGACTATCAATTAAAAATTGAATAATAGTGGGGGATTTCAACTATCCCCTTATTGACTGGGTACACGCCACCTCAGGACAGGATGCAGAGATAAAATGTCTTGATACGTTAAATGATTGTTTCGTAGAGCAGCTGGTTCTGGAACCAACAAGGGGAGAGGCTATACTTGATTTGATCCTAAGTGGAATGCGGGATCTGGTTCAAGAGGTATTTGGACCGCTTGGAAATATTGACCATAATGTAATACAATTTAACATCCTTGTGGTGGGAAAAACACCTCAGCAGCCCAACACTATGGCATTTAATTTCAGAAAGGGGAACTACATGAAAATGAGGAAGTTAAACAGAAATTAAAAGATAAAGTGACAAAAGTAAAATCTCTGCAAGCTGCATAGAAACGATTCAAAGACACCATAATGGAGGCCCAACTTAAATGTATACACCCAAATTAAAAAACAGAATAAAAGAACCAAAAATGTCCCACCGTGGCTTAGCAACCAGGTAAAAGAAGCAGTGACAGATAAAAAGATATTTTTTAAAAAGTGGAAGTCAAATCCTAGTGAGGAAAATAGAAAGGAGCATAAACTTTGTAAAATTAAGTGTAAAAATATAATAAGAAAAGCCAAAAACTCAAAAAGTAACAGTAAATTTTTTTAAGTACATCTGAAGCAGGAAGCCGGCTAAACAACCACTGGGATCCTTGGACAATCAAGATGCAAAAGGAGCCCTCAAAGATGATCAAGTCATAGCAGAGAAACTAATTGTATTATTTGCTTCAGTCTTCATGGCTGAGGATATTGTGGATATTCCCAAACCAGAGCCATTCTTTTTAGGTGACAAATCTGATGAATTGTCCCAACTTGAGATGTCATTAGAAGAGGTTTTGGAGCAAATTGTTAAACTTAACAGTAACAAGTCACTGGGACCGGATGGCATTCACCCAAGAGTTCTGAAAGAAGTCAAATGGGAAATTGCAGAAATATCAACTGTGGTTTGTAACCTATCCTATAAATCACCTAATGATTGGAAGATAGCGAACATGACACCAATATTTAAAAAGAACTCTAGAAGCGATCTTGGCAATTATAGACCAGTAAGTCTAATGTCAAATTAGTTGAAACTATAGTAAAGAATAAAATTGTCAGACACATGGATGAACATAATTTGTTGGGGGAAAGTCAATGTGATTTCTGTAAAGGGAAATCATGCCTTACTAATCTGCTAGAGTTCTGTGTGTAGAAGGGGGGGGGGAATCAACAAACATGTGGACAAGGGGGATCCAGTGTATGTAGTATACTTAGATTTCCTCACCAAAGGCTCTTAAGTAAATTAAGTTGTTATGGGATAAGAGGGAAAGACCTTTCATGGATTGATAACTGGTTAAAGGACAGGAAACAAAGGGTAGGAATAAATGGTAAGTTTTCTGAGTGGAGAGAGGTAACTAGTGGGGTCCCCCAATGATCTGTCCTGAGACCCAGCCTATTTAACTTACTTACAAATAATCTAGACAAAGAGGGAAACAGTGAGGTGACAAAATTTGCAAACTACCAAGATAGTTAGGACCAAAGCAGACTGTGAAGAACTTCAAAAAGATTTCACCAAACTAAGTGATTAGGCAACAAAATGGCAAATGAAATTTAATGTTGATAAATGTAAAGTAATACACAGAGGAAACTAATCCCAACTATATATACAATATGATGGGGACTAATTTGGCTACAACTACTCAAAAGAGAGATCTTGAAGTCATTGTGGATAGTTCTTTGAAAATGTCCATTCAGTGAGCAGCGTCAGTCAAAAAAGCAAATAGAATGTTAGGAGTCATTTAAAAAAAGGATAGAGAATAAGACAGAAAACATCTTATTGCCTCTATATAAAACTATGATACGACCACATCTTGAATACTGCATACAGATGTGGTCGCCTCATCTCAGAAAATGTATATTGGCATTGGAAAAGGTTCAGAAAAGGGCAACAAAAATGTTTAGAAATTTGGAAGGGGTCCCATATGAAGAGAGATTAAAAAGACTTGGACTTTTCAGCTTAGAAAAGAGGAGACTAAGGGGGATACGATAGAGGTTTATAAAATCATGACTGGTGTGGAAAAAGTGAATAAGGAAAAGTTATTCACTTATTCCCACAATATAAGAACTTTGGGTCACCAAATGAAATTAATAGGCAGCAGGTTTAAAACAAACAAAAGGAAGTTTTTCTTCACTCACTGCATAGTCAACCTGTGGAACTCCTTGCCAGAGGATGTGGTGAAGGCTAGAACTTCAACTGGATTAAAAAAAGAGCTAGATAGATTCAGGAAGGTTAGGTCCATCAATGACTATTAGCCAGGACGGGTAGGAATGGTGTCCCTAGCCTCTGTTTCTCTGGAACTGGGAGACAGGGGAGGGATCACGTGAGTATTTGAAGGCTTCAATATCTGAGATATAGGTGAGAGGATTATTCTAGGAGGGGGTGGGTGAGATTCTGTGGCCTGCACTGTGCAGGGGGTCATACTAGATGATCATAATGGTCCTTTCTGACCTTAAAGTGTATGAGTCTATGGCTGTGTCTAGACTGGCCAGTTTTTCTGGAAAATCAGCTGCTTTTCCAGAAAAACTTGCCAGCTGTCTACACTGGCCACTTGAATTTCCACAAAAGCACTGACTTCCTACTGTAAGAAATCAGTGCTTTTTGCGGAAATACTATGCTGCTCCCGTTCAGGCAAAAGTCCCTTTTGTGCAAAACTTTTGTGCAAAAGGGCCAGTGTAGACAGCTGAGATTTGTTTTCCGCAAAAAAGCCCCAATCACGAAAATGGCGATCGGGGCTTTTTTGCGGAAAAGCGCGTCTAGATTGGCACAGACGCTTTTCCGTGGAAAAGCGCGTCTAGATTGGCACAGACGCTTTTCCGCGGAAAAGCGCGTCTAGATTGGCACAGACGCTTTTCCGCAAAAAGTGCTTTTGCGGAAAAGCATCCATGCCAACCTAGATGCTCTTTTCAGAAAATGCTTTTAACGGAAAAGTTTTCCGTTAAAAGCATTTCCGGAAAATCATGCCAGTCTAGACATAGCCTATGAGTATTACCTGTTGTGACACCTCCCTCTGGGGCATCTGGTATTGGCCACTGTCGGCAGACAGTTTACTACTATAGATGGACCTTTTGTCTGACCCTATATGGCTGTTCTTATGTTTTTAGTATTTCATATAGTTTATGTGTGTTTGGCTTCTGGTCCTTTCCTGGATATTTGGGTAAAATATGCTGGTGCTATAAGCATAAAGGAGTTTGCTATGTAGACATTAGAAGGGAAAAAAAAGGTAGGAAAATTCTCACAAGGAAATAGACATCAGGTCATAATGGAGCTGATACTGAGAATTTTCCACAAGGCAAATAAGAATGTTGCCAGCAAATAAAACAAATAGATGTTATGATAGAGCACTTCTGCAGTTGAATTCTTGGGATTGTTTATGTGGATCTGTTGTATTTGCTTTGACTTTATCTAAATACATGATTTAATATCAGAAAGTATAGGAGAGCTGGTTCTAAAATTTCAAACTTTGTAGTTTTCTGAGATGGAGTGGTGCCTCTTTGATTTTGCTTTTGTGTTGTTTTTTACTTATTTTAAATCTAGGTAATATTCACTTCCCAAGTCCGAGGTTTCTTGGTTTCAGGAATTAAAGCAGAATTTGGTAAGTTTTAAACTTGAATCTAACATAAAATTCAATTACAATTAGCCCACTTTCAGATAGGGAGCCCGTTGCTTTTGGGACAAATTCACCATAGCTGTAAGCAGGCTTTCCTATTACTGCAGCAGTGAATTTAGCTAGCTCTATTGAAAAGAAATCTTTCTTCTGCACTTGTGCTTATTATCTGAAGATGTGATGCAGAATGCTCTCCAAGAACACCAACAGGATCAGTGCCATACCAGGAATGTTGCCAGAATAAGGAAGTCTAGAGTACACAAATTCAACCTGTATTACTCTGTCCTCCCCTTGCAGAAAAATTATAGTTTCATTATGAAATGAGAGCTATATACGGCAGCTGATTCTGGATTCAAATATTAGTCCAGTGACTTCATTGAGTTACTCTTGATCTATCCCAGAAAAAGGCCCACTTACCGTGATTATTATTGGTGGAAAGGATGAAGTAGCTTAATTTACAGAGCAGAACAATGATATACAACCAGCCATCAGGCTTCCTTCTGTGAATACTTTATTTTATCCATTTTAAAAAAATCAATAGAATTACAAATAGGACTATTGATTTTTTTAAAAAAGCAAGCTGTATAGAAATGAATCCTTAATATTTCTTCAGGGCAAAACAAAGTGCAAGATGAAACCCAATAACTGAGAAAGCTGAGGGGTGGGACTAGAAAATTAAATTTCTTTCATCCTTATAGTTATTCTATTTTAGTGGGATTTGAATGCATCTGCAGACTTCCATATAAGAATCTAATCTCTTCTGTAGCAGTTTGCTAGTGACATCTTTGGAAACAAATGATGCATAGGGAATAAAAATGAAAATTTTGGGGTAAATACTTTTCTAATCTGAGCCAAATTCTGTGCTTTTGTGCAAGCAATAGCTTTGCCAGCTGTAGGATTAGATCTGAAAGTAATGTGATGTCCTCAGTTGCTTTCCTTGATCTTTTCTGCTGCTGTTCAGTATTTTGCTGTTTCTTCTAGGGGAAGGGAGGGACTCAACAAGGAACAATTTATGTATGACATATTGGGGTCCTCTGAAAGTCCATGACACACAAGTGGGAATAGTGTGTTCACAGGCATAAATATTTACAGAGTTGGATGATTAAAATTGTAACACTTGCAGATCAGACTTATAGCATTTAAAACTCTAGTACTGCACATATGCTAAAGGAAACTAATTTGCAGCATCTGTGCAAGAAATCCAAGTGAAAAGGGAAAATTTTGAAAATTAGAAGATGGTAGAGTGAATGAAGTTATTAACATTTATCTTGTTTTCAAGTTCAGAATGTCATGGGACATTTAGTAATTGAAATAATTCAGGTACAGAACCTCCATATTACTTATCTAGGATTTCTCTTTGTTGAGCTCCTGAACTTTACTACAAACCTCAGACCTAGGCTGGAAGGTTTTTTTCCTAGATGTGGTATATGCATGCCCTATAATGCCCTACAGCCATCTCACTGGCATATAGTCCATGGGGATGGACAAGAACTTCAGAGTTACAGCAGTCTAGGAAATACAAATGTCCTATACTGGTAGATAAGTGTTTTGTGGGACCTAGAATTTACTATACATTTCAGATGATGGAACGGAGGATTTTCCACTCTTAAACAAATTCATTTGTTACTGGTTTTTAGTAAAATTGAATTGAGTTTCTTGCTTTCCACAGAAAATTTATCCAGATGTGAAATCTGCCATTAGTGATAGATTAATCTTTGTTCATGGCCCTTTACTGAGAATAAAAATGTTATCCATTGGTCCATTCTAATTAGAGGTAAATCAAAAATTAAAAATCTTGTTGTATGGTGCTCAGACACCCATGCAGGCTAGTGATTGGTGCATCTGACACCATGGCAGAGGTGCTTCAGTCTCTACCGAGGTTTGGTTAGATTACTGATACGATATGATCTATTTGTATATGAGCAAGATCCAGAGGAAAAGCTCTTTGTTGCCCCAAAGCTTGTACCTTCTACCATGAGAAGTTGCTCCATTAAATATATATTATTTCATCCATCTACCTTTTCTCTTTCTTGTAAAATTCTAACAAATGTAACAACCATTTGACACTGTTGTACTTGATATTTTAGATATTTAGCATATTGTTATATGTAGGATTGCTCAGTAGCATAGTAACTATAATTGCAAGTTTAAAGTTTGTTCTACTACATATTTTTATTTAAATAAGTTTTGCTTTCTTTTTGGAAGGCAAAATGTTTTGTGAAATTATACAAAACTGCGTTTTTATGTAACTGATAATTTCTCTCATCAGTCTTTTTAGTTTAATTGTATAATGGCTTCTTTTGTTATGAAAATTCCCAACAATAATAAAAAAAATAGTTGTAAGGATATGTATCTAGATGCAGGTGTTCTCACCATGACTAAAATGATGACTATTTATCTCTGTCTTTTACAGACACACAGTTATTCTCTTTGTTGGCTAATTAGTGGAGTTATGTAGCAGACAAGGAAATTGTATGCTCTTCGGGGTGTGGGAAGTCATATTTTCTCAAACTGTTTTATCTCCTCTCTACCTGAAAAGAATTAGGGGTTTTGCCATTACCAACAGCATCTGTGTTCCATAGCTCACTAATGAAGTGTGAAAGGGGTTAGACAAAGAAGAAAATGTAAGAAGGAAAAACAAAACTGAACCAAGTTTTTTTTAATCTGTTTTTTCCTCCTTATGTGGAATGGGGCACCAGTTCTGACTCCATTCTTAAAATTTTACTCTGAAAGGCCAGATTACTAGCTGGCTTTTCCATGTGAAATTTCACATTGTGTCAGACTTTCTGTGTACCTTATATTGGTATTCTTGTAATACATTTTTAATAGGGAAGTGTTTCAATTTCGTCTTCTGCTAAAATTGCTCAGTTTTTGACGCTTTATTGTAGATGTCCATTTTCAGCAGCATTTTGAATCTACAAAATGTTAGTGGAGAGGTGAATCTGCTGTACGTAGTAGGTTGCATTTTTAAAATAAGTATTTATGATTAAGAGAAATTGTTAGCTTCTTCTTGTTCCCTACAGATCCATATATGGTGCTAGGATAAGGATTCTATATTTGTGTATGTATAGATAAGCCCCCATTTCTCGAGACTTGGTCTAGGGATAAGCAAACTCCCTTTGACTAATCTCATACCAATTAGTTTGAATGTTGCCAGGTTTTTATTCCAGGAGATGCTTCAAGGTGAAAAAAAGAATATGGCTATTGGTTTCCCTCTGACTGTAGCAGCCCTATGTGCTGCTTTATAGGATGCATTTAGCCCTTACAGAGCTTCTCCCCTCCAATATATCTCTGCAGGAGAAATTCATAGCAACATTCCATTGAGTTTTAAGAAATCTGGGGATCACTAATCCCTAAATGGGTTTCTCTCCATTGGCCTGACTCTCAGATACATAATGTCATATTTTAAGGCAACAGCACCTTTATTCCTCCTTTGTGGTCTCTTGAGAGTACTACTGTAGGTGCCTGATATTAGGGCTGATTCTGGTTCAACTGAAGGAGGGCTATCATTGCTGCCTGGATCAGCTACAATTTACTGTTAGCCCCTGATTTTCTCTAGCACCATGCAGTGTGTTGTCTTCTGACCAGTCCATAAAAGGCTATTAGCCAGGGGATAGAAATGGTGTCCCTGGCCTCTGTTTGTCAGAGGCTGGAGAAGGATGGCAGGAGACAAATCACTTGTTCATTGTCTTCAGTCCACCCTCTCTAGGACACCTGGTGCTGACCACTGTCAGCAGACAGGCTACTGGGCTAGATGGACCTTTGGTCTGACCCAGTATGGCCGTTCTTATGTTCTTCTGTTCAATCTTGTGATGATAAAAATATATCAGCTCCCTGGGTTCCTTTTTTATTTTCTCCAAAATCTTGAGGTTTAACCTGTTTTCCCTTAAGGGAAGTGTCCCCCTTTCTCTTCTGAAAGTCTCCTGACCAGTTTGTAAGGGTGAAAATGTCCAAAGCCTTTCTTCCTGACATTAGTGTAATGAGATACAATGCCATGTTCTCCTGCCCTACCCAGTTCAATTCACACCCCATTTCAAAATAATTTGAAAACACACCAGTCTCATCTCATTCAAGTCAGGAGATAATTTGGAGTCGGTGCTACCCACTGGCACAAGTACATGGGGTCTGCTCTCATGTACCAGACTGGGTTATTACTGGTGCAGTTTCTCCATCCTGAGCAGATGTTACTGCTCCTGATCCTACTGGTGCAGTCTCTCCATTTATATTGATAGCCAGTATCCTTGTCTGTCTCCTTGTGCTGATGCTGGTTCTTCTGGGCTATGTCTACACTGGCAGCTTTTTGCGGAAGAATAGCTGTTCTTCCGCTAAAACTTGCTGGCTGTCTACACTGCACGAGCGTTCTTCCAGAAGTAAATTTACAGTACAGCATTGTAAACAGGGCTTCTTCTGGAAGATTTATTCCTCTCCCCATGAGAAATAAGCTGTCTTGCACAAGAGCTCTTCCACGAGAGGCCAGTGTAGACTGGCAACATGAATTTCTTGCTCAAGAAGCCCCTATGGTTAAAATGGCCATCAGAGCTTTCTTGAGCAAGAGAGTGTCTACACTGCCATGGATGCTTTTGCACAAAAGCACATCTCTTGTGCAAAAGCACATGCCAGTAGATGCTCTCTTGTGGAAGAGTTTTTGCAGAAGAACTCTTCCACAAAAGAGTTCTTGCGCAAGAAGCTGCCAGTATAGATGTAGCCCTGGTGTTTAAGCAGCTGGATTTCCATATTCATTCAGATACATCCTCTAACCACTGTTCACCTGCCCATTTGTCTTTGACTCATAGTTGTGATTCTACCTCCTGATTCTCCTTTTTGTCCAACCTGGCATTATTTTTCAAACAAAATAGATTCCTAAGGTTGCATAGCAAGATGGTAATGGTGAGTTTTATGCCATATTAACTCCCCTCTGATCTGGGGGATGCAAGGGTTGGACTGATTTACAGTGCAATAAAGGGAGCCCTGGGAGCCATTCTGACATCACTGGAGCGTACTACAATCTTGATCCTTCCTACCCTATGAATCTCACTATACCAATGGGAGTTGGGTTGGTAGTATACAGATGGCTGTCAGCTCATGCATGCAGAATTGCTGCCTTTAAGTCCATTTGCACCATCTTACTAGAGCCAGTGTCTGCATCTGTTAGTTTTAGAAAAGCCATTAAACAAGGTTCTCAAATAGTCTTCTAATATACCTTAATGGAGAAAAAAGCACTGGGATACATTCTCTTCAATTCAATTCTTCCACCACTTATTGGGCAAATAATATTTACATCTGAAAAAGAATCAGGAGTCCATTCACTGATTAATTCTGCCAAGTATACTTATATTAACATTTTGAAGCAAAGTACAGTATATGAATTCTTCTCACAATAATATTCCTTAGTTTAAAAATACTAATCACCTAAAGTATTGTGAAAGTTCAAGTATAATAAATTAACATTTCTTGACACTAGAGATATCATTACTTTTATATAAAAAACGTTGTCCTACTTTTTCTTTTAGGTCCCATGGGCCTTTATGCTTCCAAATAATCCAAATGTATGATCAGGATGTCAGTTTATCTCTGCCACAGGAGTACAAAAAAGAACAGACTTCAAAGCGATCTTTGTTCTGTACATGCATATCAAAAGAAACACCTATTTTATTTTGCTTCATCAAAGTCCATTAAGTACTACTTTAACATAGGGAAATAACATAATTTGACATCTAGTGAACTTGACATACATCAATGTGTCTTCATTAATTCTTTCAGATAGGTTTTAATTTTTGAAATCACATAAAAAATCGTGTATATCTAATTTGTCTAATGAAACATTTTATTCAAGGATTGAAAGTACAGATGATAGTCTTACAATTTTAGCAGGTGATAATTCTTTTAATTATGGGTTTATGGTCCTTTTAACTTACACCGTCACCCTTCAGCATTGTGGTACTGGTTCTGAATTTTTCTTTGATTCATTTATGGAAATCTTAAATCTTTGTGAAAAGTTCTGACACTGAAGTATTTTTAAGGTTAATCAAAGTCACTTAAAAGCAATCCCTAAAAGCTTCTTCACAATATAGCAAATGAGTCTTTCTTCAAAAAATACATTTTAGAATAATGACATGGATTTAGTTTCTCAAGTAATGTGTGACCCTGATACTCATTAGCAGGGAAATAATTTATACTTGTGAAGCTGCCTGTGGTGTTCAGGGCAAAAAGTGTTGTGTCAACGATAAACTTTTCTGCTTAACTGACCTTTTTAGACAGTAGTACTAGTCTCTCCCTCTCTTTCTCTTTGTACACTCCTTTTCTGCACTCCAAGAAATAATACTGCATTATTTTTGCAGAAGCATTGCTGCCAAAGCTTTGGGAATTTAGGATTTCATGGTTATTGTCATGCTTTGCAACATTAGTACTAGGACTGCATAACAAGAAAATAACTGATTTCATATGCTCCAGAAGAGTCTCATGTGATCTGAGCTTTAAGAAAACATTCCTATGTTATCACTGTAGGACCTACACCAGAGATCATAGAATCCTAGGGCTGGAAGAGACCTCAAGGGGTCATCAAGTCCAGCCCCCGCCCAAAGCAGGATCAATCCTAACTAAATCATCCCAGCCAGGGCTTTGTCAAGGAGGGACTTAAAACCCTCTAGGGATGGAGATTCCACCACCTCCCTAGTTAACCCATTCCAGTACTTCACCACCCTCCTAGGCAACGTCTACACTGGCAGCTTCTTCTGCAGGAACTCTTTTGCGGAAGAGTTCTTCTGCAAAAACTCTTCCAGAAGAGAGCGTCTACACTGGCATGTGCTTTTGCACAAGAGATGTGCTTTTGCGGAAGAGCATCCATGCCAGTGTAGATGCTTTTTTGTGCAAGAAAGCTCTGATGGGCATTTTAGCCATAGGGACTTCTTGCGCAAAATCTCTTGTCTGCCTGTCTACACTGGCCTCTTCTGGAAGAGCTCTTGCATGAAAGGGCTTCTTCCTGAGCAGGAGCACCACAATTCTTGCGCAAGAAGCCCTTATTTTCTACAGTAGAACGTCCGTTTACTTGCGCAAGAACAATCAGCCAGTGTAGACAGGCAGCAAGTTTTTACGCAAGAACGGCCACTTTTGCGCAAGATCATACCAGTGTAGACACAGCCCTAGTGAAATAGTTTTTCCTAATATCCAACCTACACCACTCCCACTGTAACTTGAGGCCATTGTTCCTTGTTCTGCCATCCATCACTGAGAACACCTTATCTCCATCCTTTTTGGAACCTCCCTTCGGGAAGTTGAAGGCTGCTATCAGATCCTCCCCCTCAGTCTTCTCTTCTGCAGACTAAATAAGCACAAATCCCTCAGCCTTTCCTTGTAGGTAATGTGCTTCAGCCCCCTAATCATTTTGGTTGCCTTCTTCTGGACCTTCTTCAATGCATGAACATCCTTTCTGTAGTGGGGGGGGGGGGGGGGGGAAGCAGAATTGGACACAGTACTTCAGATATGGCCTCACCAGTGCCAAATAAAGGGGAATAATAACTTCTAGATCTGCTGGCAATGCTCCTCTAAATGCAACCTAATATGCCATTATCCTTTTTGGCTATAAGGGCACACTGTTGATTCACATCCACCGTCTCATCCACTGTAATCCCCAGGTCCTTTTCTGCTGAACTGCTATTTAGCCAGTTGGTTCTCAGCCTGTAAAAATGCTTGGGATTCTTCTATCCCAAGTGCAAGTCTCTGCACTTAGCCTTGTTAAACCTCATCAGATGACTTTTGGCCCAATCCTTTAATTTGTCTAGGTCATTCTGGCCCCTATCCCTGCTCTCCAATGAATCTATCTCTCCCCCTAGTTTAGTGTCATCCACAATCTTGCTGAAGGTGCAATCCATCCCCTCATCCAAGTCATTAATAAAGATGTTTAACAAAACCGGCTCTAGAACCGACCCTTGGAGCACTCTGCTTGAAACTGATCACCAACCAGATGAGCCATATATCACTACTCCTCTTCCAAGTACTTCAAAATGGATTCCTTGAGGATCCCCTCCATGATTTTTCCAGGGACTGGGGTAATGCTTCTTCCCTTTTTAAAAGATGGGCAGTAAATTCACCTTTTTCCAATCACCTGGGACCTCTCCTGATCTCCATGAGTTTTCAAATTAGTCTTCAGCTAATTTTTGGTATAATTTTGTTGTTGAAAATTTCTGGTTTTGCTTAAAAGAAAGGACATTTTATGCATTTTTAATGAAAAAATATTCCCATATCTACTTTCTGGTGATTTAGGTGAAGAGCTGAGTCAATGGGATTAAAAGACATTTAAAAACAAGTTGTACTAGTACTTTATGCCCTAGAGTAACAAGATGATTAGTTTTGATACCATCCCATAATAGGCAACATTAAACTTGGCTATTAAGCTGTTTGTTAGGAAATTTCCATACAACTGTGCGGAAATTGTAAAATTATCCCTGTACTCCATCAGGGAGGTAGATATGGGCATACACGTTTGTGCCTCTCCATTAGACTGCAGCTTCTTTTGGAGGGTTTGTGGGCCGCTTCCGTCCTGGATGGGAATGAGGAAATAGCAAGCTAGTCTTTATCTTTGGAACATTAGCAGGTACATGAGGTATATCAGGGTATGTTTGGAAGGGTCCCTTTCAGTCTTGATTCCCCAGCAACCAGAACTACAATATCTCCCCTAGGGCTGCCAAGAGCCACTGTGGGTTGTACCATGGCTGTGGTTTTAGCACCACTCCTGCCCCCTGCTGGCTGGACAGGAAACTGAAGTGACAGACTGGGCCAGAACTGAATATAGAATGAGCCAGGCCCCAATCCCAGGGAGAGCAGGGTTGGTTGGCCCATGTCACGTTGTGAGAGATCTTCTCTGCTGGCTTACTACCTCCACCTCTCTTTCTGGGTGGGACTAGCCGCTTATTCTTCCCACCAGTAACCACAGTCTCAGTGGGGAGGCAGAAACTGACATGGCAATTTTCACCTCCATGCTATTAGGAAAATTGCTAAATTTTGCAGGAAAATTAGCAGCCATGTAGAGTCCAGGAAATTAAAACATTAACCTAGGACATCGTCATGTTTAAGTCGATGATATTCCAGAGTCTTTGTAACTGGGTGTTGAGCTGGGTGTGGGAGTTGTGCCATACCATACATGTAGAAATAAATTAAGAATATCAAAATTTCAATGTGGAGAATTTAACAGGGCATGCCAGAACTGAGATTATCCATATATCTTGAATTGTGTCCCCTTGTGCATTATGATACGATGATACAGTGTTTAATTACATGATCAGAGTGCAAACCTGTGAATTTTTTTTCTGAATTTCTATATGTATTAAAATATCTTAATATTCCAGTGGAAAGTTCTGTTCAATTAAAATGTAAATAAATATGTACAAAAAGGACCAGACTAAAAATAATTTGTACTCCTCCTATTAGACCTTTGGTTTGGATTTTAAAAAGCATTGAATATTGGAATAACTGTGACTCCAAATAGAGTGTGGAGATTTTTCCATAGACTTCAGTAGGAGCAAAATTAAGGCATTGCTTCTGAAATTCTCAGTATCATTCATTATAAATAGGTCTGCTTATTACTAGAGCTGTTTCCAGGTTTTTTTTTATAACATCTTATGCTCAATGCCTTATATAACATTGCCACACTTGTACCATTTAGGCTGAATTTTCCATGTTTGATTCATACTGATTTAAATATAAAATGAATAAATGATTGAAAAGTTGTTGGACATTTCCAAGGGCAAAGCTATTGAAAAATATTACCTGTAAGTTATAGGACTAGCATTAATGAGGCTAATTACATCAGTGTGCATATGTCTCATTCACAGTGTTTGATATGGAAATGTGAATATCAAGAGGGAAAATTGCCTTTGTGGTGCAATAAACAGTTAAGATCTTTATTCAAACCTAAATTGAGTGTTGACTTTATAAAAGAACCCTCATTCTACAGTCTCCCTCCATAATCATGTGATAAAGTTCCTTTGTAGAAGGATGGCTACTTTCAAATCCATTACTGAATGCCCAGTTGGTTAAAATGTCCCTCTACACAAGTTTATGTTTGTTACCATTTCTGATTTGTGTCCATTTATCTTTTGGTGCAGAGACTGTCCAGTTTGGCCAGTATACATGGCAGAAGGGCTTTTTTTTGTTATATATTCCCCAGATTCTGTAACTTCCACTGCAATTAATCTATTGAAGTAGGTTTTACCCCTGAAAGCTCATCACCTGATAAATCTGTTAGTCTCTGAGGGTACGTCTATACTACAACGTTAATTCGAACTAACTTAGTTCTAATTAGTTAATTCGAACTAATGCATCCAGACTAAAAAACTAGTTCGAATTAACGTTTTGCTAATTCGAACTAGCATGTCCACATTAAGTGGACCCTGAACCAGGCTTAAGGATGGCCGGAAGCAGTGCCGGCAGGGCATCAGAGGAGGACTTAGAGCATGGAGATGCTGTCTCAGGCTAGCCGAGGGCTGTGATTAAAGGGTCCCGACCCCCACCCCAGACAGACAGTTCTCAGGGGTGCCCCGCTTGCAAAGCAGTCCTGGCTTGGAGTGCCCTGAGTGCCCACACTGGGCACATCACAGCACTCGGCCATCAGACCGGCTGCACTTGCCGCAGGCTGCCATCTGGGGAGAGGGGACAATTGGGGGGCTGCAGGAGAGCTTCCACCCCAAAAGCCCGCAGAGCCACCCCAGTCCTCCCCATAGGGGGCTCGTACCCCATTCCTCCCTCACCTCCTTCCACTTACCCTTCCCTAGCCCCCCTTTTGATGTACAAAATAAAGGACAATTGTGTTCAAAAATGGAATCTGTCTTTATTGAACAAAACTGGGGGAGACTGGGAAAAGGAGGTGGGAGAGTGGAAGAGAGAGGCTGGGAGAGGGGAGGGCAACTAAAATGATCAGGAGTTGGGAACAGGTCCCATATGAAGAGAGGCTAAAGAGACTGGAACTTTTCAGCTTAGAAAAGAGGAGACGGAGGGGGGACAGGATAGAGGTCTCTAAAAGCAGGAGTTGGGTGGAGAGGGTGCATACAGAAAAGTTCTTCATTAGTTCCCATAAAGAAGGACTAGAGGACACCAAAGGAAAGGAATGGGTAGCAGGCTTCAAACTAGTAACAGAAAGTTGTTCTTCACGAAGCAAAGAGTCAACCTGTGGAACTCCTTGCTGCAAGAGGCTGTGAAGGCTAGAACTAGAACAGAGTATAAAGGGAAGTGAGATCAAGTCATGGAGGTTGGGTCCATAGAGTGGTATTAGCCAGGGGGTAGGAGTGGTGTCCCTGCCCAAGGTTTGTGGAAGGCTGGAGAGGGATGGCACGAGACAAATGGCTTGGTCACTGTCTTCGGTCCATCCCCTCCAGGGTCCCTAGTGTTGGCTGCTGTTGACAGACAGGCTACTGGGCTAGATGGACCTTTGGTCTGACCCAGTACAGCCATTGTAAGCTCAGGGTTCAGGGTCGGGGGGCTCAGTGGACCACCTTGATTTTCATGCACACCTGCTCCTGGGTGGCCAGGCTGGCAGCTCTCCTGCCCTAGCCGGCCACTTTCCTGTGCCTAGTGCGGAGGTTGTGGAAGAGGTCCACGATGTCTGCACTAGCCCAGGCGGGTGCCCACCTCTTGCGTTCCCGGGCAAGCTCCCGGGAGCCGCCAGCCTGGTCCCGGGAAGAGGGGGAGGCCTGGGGGGCATCGGGTGGGTGTCTCGATCTGTGCCAGGTGCAGGGTCTGCTGGCTGGGTGCTGGCAGGCTTGCACCTGGCACGGGCACCGTAGCCAGCCCGTGCCCCTTTAAGGGATCCGGGGCCGGGAGGGGAGCAGTAGAGTTTCCCTGGTGTTGGCCAGAGTGGCCACCAGGGAAACCTGGGGAGGGCTAGCCTCCCACTAGTTTGAATTAAGGGTCTACACAGCCCTTAATTCGAACTAGTAAGTTCGAACTAGGCTTAATCCTCGTGGAATGAGGATTACCTAGTTCGAACTAAGCGCTCCGTTAGTTCGAATTAAATTCGAACTAACGGAGCGCTAGTGTAGCGCCTGTGAAAGTTAGTTCGAACTAACATCCGTTAGTTCGAACTAACTTTGTAGTGTAGACATACCCTAAGTTGCAGCAAGACTCCTCATTTGTGTAAATTATATAGGTCAGATGCTTTCTGTTGTATGCAGAAATACGAAAACACTTAAATGTATTTGTTTACCAATGGGACTTGTAAAATGATGTGCTAAAGGAAAGCAACACAACACATTTTTAATTGTTTGCTTTTGACACCATTCTTGTAAACCTAATTGATAATGCAATACCAAACTGACACTTGAAAAAAATGTACATGCAAGCTGATTGAATTAACACACTTTTTTTAAAAAAAAAGTGTGTTAACTGTGTGGGTGTGTAGATTTTACTAATTTGGAACTCTAATTTAAGATTAAGCCTCAAGTGTGCAGTCTTAATGCAGGAAAAAACTCTCATTAAAGATCAATTTGCTATTGTCTTTCACCTTGTGAATTGGATCATGTGAGAGTTTACTTGCAGAAACAGATCCTAGGGGTGTAATATGATTGGCTATTTACGGGTCCGTTCCAGCCTGTTGAATATAAAGTCCCAATTCAAAGCCCATTGCAGTCAATAACATTTCCTATCCTGGCTATAACTGAATAGCATTGGGTCCTAACAAAACAACATAACCAAGAGTCAAAACATATTGGTCATGTTAATTTTACTGAGATCCATTTATACAGGAAAATGAAAATTAGAGGAAAATATTTAAAATTAATATATTCATATTTATCTGCCTATTTTCTTGCAAACTTGAGTGCTGCTTTTCTTTTCTGAACATAAGGTCAGATTTCCTCAACTGTCTGAGTGTATGTGTGTGACCACATTAGCTTCTATCTACAGCCTACAATAAATCCAAGTATTACTATGTAAACATGACTGTCTCATGAGTTGCTACTAGATTGGATTACATTAAAACCACTGACAGTCCTTAGGGACCTAATATATCTTCAGCATCTCTAAAACTGGCAGGTTCATTTCATTCTAAGCCACTTGACATCACTTATGTGAAGTCTCTGAGGTAACTATGAGTATAGCAGAAGCCACGCTGAACTACAGAAAAACAAGGGTTTTAAGGGGAAAATCCCTGCTTAGTCTTTACAAAGGAAAATTTAGCATTAACCTTTTGTCAGTTGCTAATAAATTGGGTAGAACACATCTTTTCAATAAAATAACTGCATATATGCCTTAATCTTCTGTCATAATTACTTATTTTTATTTCATTGTATTTAATGTAAAGAAGTTTTTGAAAGGTCAGCAGAGGAAAGGTTAAAGTAATATATTAAAACATAAACTATTTCATTTCTCTTCTTGGCTCTTTTTCCCCTCATACATTGGATTGGAGGTGCCCATAATTATTCATCACTCCTTCCAGTCCATTGTATTGTTTCATAGGTCTTAAAATTCCTGTCCTTTCTTCTTAAAAAAAAACTGCTTGAGAGAGTCTTTTCATCACAGCCTCAGTCTTCCACATCCTGTGTAATTATCCTGGCTCCCCTTCTTTCTTCGCCGATCATTCTTATTACATTTTTGGCCCATTTCAAATGTGTTCTCTATTTCTGAGAGAGACAAATATTTCATGTTCCTCCTATTTTTTTCTATAAGCTCTCTGTCTATCCTCTTTTTTGTCATTCTCCACAGTATGCTATTTTCTAGTACCTTCTTTGTCCAATAAGAACTACCATTTTCAAACCATAGACAGAAATAAACTCATAAAACGTCCACTTTTCCTTTCCATTTGTTACTTTACTGCTGGTCCCACAGTACTCCTGACTTTTCCACCACTACCCATGCACACTGGATTCTTCTTTTTAGTTGTCTCCAGTGGCACTAAGCATAATTCCCAACTACACAATTTATTTTTTCTGCTTCAGCGTCTCTCCTGAAGCTTTAATGAACAGCTCTTCTTTTGTCTTCCCAATTTGATTGATTTCAGAGGGTTTTTTTCCCTGATAACCTTCACATCATGGTCTTCAAACACAGATGACCATTCTGATATCATATTTACCAATTCTCCTTCATTCTCTGCTAAAAGGGACAAATTGTCAGTATATATTAGTTTTCTCTGTGTCCACTGGTGTGCTCATCCTCTTAATTAACCCCATAATTAGGATGAAGAGAAGTGGACTCAACACATTTTGACTCAAACCCACAGTCATCTCAATATTCCAGAAATTACATGTTATAATCTTAGCACTTGATCCTCTATAGAATTCCTCTATCATTTCTGCTTTTTGAAGAAACCTTCCCATCTATCTGAAAACTCAAAATACTGGTTCCTATGGAACCAAATAATATGTGATTTCAAGATCAATAAATGCTACATAGCAGTTATCACTTCCATTGATCATTCGTCAAACTTCTATTTCACTGAAATTATTACATTTATAATATTCCTTCCTTTTCTAAAGCCATGCTGTGCCTCTCCTATGTTTTCTTTCACCTTGCACCACAACTCTGCCTCCAGAAGTCTCTTAAGTTCTTTGTTTGCAAAGAATCATAGGCATCAACCTCATCCTACGAAAGAAGCAAAATCAATCTCCTTCTCCAATCATCTGGTATCTTCATTTGATCCCAGCAAACAGGCAGTAATTTCTAAAAAGGACTTTACTTTAATATCTCCAACTGCTTTGAGGTCTCTTTCAACCTACATTGCTATGATTTATGATAGTAGTTGTAGCTAGGACCTCAGGAAAGAAGGGGAACATCTTGCCACCACGGAACATTGCCTTTACAGATTGCAGGTTGGCCCTTGAGGAAATGGGGTAGACTTTAGGTCTCCAATTGGCCATGATGGCAGGCTTATTGATGGAGGATTGATGATACCACAAGAAAGGGGAAGTGAATGTAGTGGGGAGTACTGCCAGAGGGCAGTATCCTGAAACAGGGAGTGATGCAGGTCCAGAGAGATGATGGAGATAGTGGAGCACAGCAAGACACTGACCAGAAGACGGAACACTCCAACGGACAGTCCTAATTCCCAGTGTGAGCAGTAGGGAGGCACCCAGGCAGTAAGTCGACCTCTTTACAATTATTCAATGAAAAGACTAAAATTAAAATGCCATGACTTCCTTTGAATTTACTAAAGAAATGTTTTAAAGGAAATTTAAATAAATCAAATTATATGTCTAAACAATAAAAGATTTCAATCTAATAAATCCATTCATTTTATCTAATAGAACAATGTCCTGAAAGATACATTACTGCACCAAATATCAGAGCCATTTTTTCTCCTTTGCAAACAATTACAGTGAAAGTATTCTATACAAATTTTGCTGAATTATGTGCATTCATGGGTTGATTTGCTCCATTATTTGAATATTTGTAAATACATTAATTATAAGAAGTTCAGGAAAGATTGTAAAGCGATGAAGCCTAATAGCAAATGACATTTGTGATGGAATTGTGGATTTTATAATGAAAGTATGAAATTTTGCCAAAGTCTTAGGGTATGAGCTAATAAAAGGTTATGGATATACAGTGATAACCAATTCATGTCCTCTTGACTTTGGCATCCATTTTAAATTCTGAATGCATTATTTTCTACTGATGTGTTTTTCTTGTTATTTATGGAATTAAACCATCCTAATGGATTTTAATTTGTGTATATTTTTTCCTATTGTGGATTAAAAATTAAAACAATTAATTGTGATGGTTTGAGATTAAACAAAAATATAAAAAATGGCATGCTCTGTAGTGTGTCACTGGGGAATATTTATTAAACAATTGATTGTATAGAAAAAGAACCTAGTACATTTACAGAGTGAGACTTTTTCCCAGAACTCAAGTACATAGGTCTTCTGGGAGTTGAACTTCAGGTAAATCTGTTTTATGCTCCATGGAATTCCACACAGAGTAAGCTCATGAAAATTTACAATCTTTCTCAATGTAAAGACAGCTATGGACAGACGTCTTACCACCTTTCCCCATTAATAATTATTTACAAAAGGTTTAGTAATAAAAGTGATTCTATTAAGTATTAAAGGTAGGATTTAAGTGGTTATAAGAGGTAGCACACAGAACAAAGTAGTTTACTAAGCAATACAGAACATACAAACTAAGCTTAACACACTAAAGGGACTGGTTCCACATAAGTTGTCTATATAAGATTCTAATAATCTCTGCACAAATGGGATGCCTTGCAGTCTGGGTCTAGTATTTCCCCCCTGTTCAGCCTTCGATGTTTGCAGCAGGTATCTGGGATGAGATTCCAGAGGAGAACTGATGACCAGGATTACCTCACTCTCCGCCCATAAATAGGATTTGCATAAGGTGAAAGTCCTTTGTTCGAAGTTTGACCCCCACCCAGCTTCTCATCTAAAATTACAAAATCTAGATGGGTTCCAATATCAGGTGGTCGGGTCACATATCTCTGTGGTCATACTCATTAGCCATTCACTAAGCAGCTTTCAAACAGAAAAAGTAGCATCTGAAAACAGAACAGGGGAATGTGATTAAATTTTGCCAAGACCATACTGATGAGCAAAATTATTACAGGATGTGTCCTGACAGCAATTTTAAAACCATGTTCAAGGAAAACCAGGAGTACATCCCATGTATGTCATTTAATAAAATTTGTTGATTATGACTGTTGTGAAAATGGCTGTCACAGCCGACATGGTATGAGTAGTTGATGACACCACATCTGAAAAAAGTCTATATTAGGTCATGCCTTGAGACTATGGCAAATTTTGTATGTTTATCATAAACTTTTCAAGTTCATCTGCTGGACTGTTTAGTTATCGTAAGTCAGTAGGGAGTCAATATAAAATAGTTTGGTACTTTAATTGGAGTTAGTCAACATTTCAGTGTGAACACAATATTCAATTAATTTGATTAAAGAATAAAACTTTCTGTCTTTAACTTCAAATAGAGTTGTTAAGTGAGTATATGTATGAGGCATTAAATTCAGAAATGGTTATAAGAGGAATAAACATAAAACATGTTTTAGGGCTAAAACTTAACAAACTATGCTTGGTTCAAGTCTGTCTCTCCCACATTCTCCCAGGAACAGGATGGAGTAAATTATCAGGATCTCTCCCAAATTCAACTAGCTACTTCTTTTGTCATCTTAAATGACAGAGAAAGATAGATAGGGAGAGTGACTTGGGGCATTTTTGCCCTTACTTTTTATACTTTGGTCGCCTTTCAAATTTATTAACTTTATCTCAGGATAACTCAATTCCTGCTATGAGGTTAATCATCAATTCTCATAGTAAAAGTGATTCCCATGCTGTTTTTGCTAAACTAGAAATCTGTTCCTGCACCTATCCATTGTCAAAGATCGGCTGTGATTTGCCAACTGACTTTGACACCTGTATAGATGCATCTTTGTGAGACCGATTTATTCTGTCCCATGATTTCTCTGGTAATCACGTTCATAATTTCACCCTATGTTCAAAACTACACATATGATATTATTACATACATTTCGCCATGATATTATTGGCCAGTGAGGAGTTAGTTTTCAAATGAGGCGTATTTGTACAGGGTATGAATACTGTAGAATACTTAATATACAGGGTATGAATACTGAGGTGCTTTTGCTCACAAAACCTTACATCATGACTACGAATAAGAGAGAAAATTGCTATTAATTGAACAGATTTTAAGGCCAGAAGAAACCATGATGATCTTCTAGTCTGACCTTCTGCTGAACATAGGCCACATGGAATTTTTTCTAGTAATTCCTGCATTAGTCTGATATATTCATTCATTTCAGTGAATTAAAGCCACTTTGTTTATAATGATGAATTGGCTTTAATTCCAAGGAAAGCACTTGTGGAACTAATGGTAACGCTAATTTTGCATTTCAATGCTTTGAAATGACAATAGCATGATAAAGATGAGCCTCATTACTTTGTGCATTTTTATACAAACCACAGAAGTCATGCAAAACAATTTTTGGATAGAAGTCTGCATGAAAATTAAGTTGCTGCATGGGAAGAATATTTGTTTTGGTTCATTTATGTCACTTAAAAATGTTAGTCTCTTTTTGGTGTAGTTGTGCTTAATGCAAACATACAACTTAATGCAGTCAGAAGTATCGAGTCCATAATTCACTCAAGAATTATGATATTCTATATTTGATAGAAAATATCTAAGCAAAATAAGCCCGTGATCATTCAACTTGTCTGTTAGGATACAGGCCAATTTGGATTGACATATTAACAGTACTCATACTTTGTTTTCTTTTTATTGATATTGAAGTTGCTGTGAAGTACATTGTCTAAATGACTGTTGCCCCACCCACCCCACCCCATTATTGTGCAAAAGAAAAAACCAACCAACCAAAAACTAATGAAAGTTGAGATTTTTAAAGCTGTCTGCCTATGTGATTTGGAAATTCAGTTTCCATTAAAATTACTGGGTGTCTAAATACTCTTTGTATCTTTGAAAACATAGGTCATAAGGTAATACAATTATTATTAAAAGACATCAGGACAATTAAATGCTTGTTTACAAGTCCTGTTTTATGAGTTTAGCTTCTATTTCCTTTTTTAATTTATTTTTGATGCAGGAAAGGACCAGGCTTAAACATTAATAGTTTAATTATCCAAGAGTAACAAAACATTAATCCTCTGTAATGGAATTATGACCACCTTCAGTTTATTCGGTTTGATCAAACATGACTTAGAGATAGAACATAAATTAAAATTGGCACCAAGATCCAGAAAAATACACTAACATTTGGATAGATCCTTTAATGTAATTGTGATGCAACATGGTTCAAATAGATCATTACCGAAAATATATTTTATATTATAGATACATTGTAGATAGTGATATTGTCAGCTGGTTGATTTATTAAATATGTGTGTGATGATTGTTTTTTTTCTGGGTTGACAGGGAATGTAATGGGAACTAAGAAAACCATGAATTTATTTTTCATGATGAGAAGGTTAACATATAGATTTGGAAATATTCTATGTTTGGTTCTGAAATGGATATAATGATAGTCTGTGTGTGTGCAAAGGGGGAGAGAGAGAGTGTTTGACCTTTGGTTCCTTGTTTTATTTGTATGTATTAAAATATTTTTAATAAGACATTTTATGAGGTGAAATCTTTGCAACTTTCATAAATCTTTGTGATTTTTACAAATTTTATCATCAATGACTTCATATTTTACTTCCAAATCAGTAATAAAAAAATGTTTAATAAATTGAGGCCTCATAAAAATGCCGAGATCCAGGAAGGTGAGGAGGCTCTGGAACCACCCATTTAGGCATCTGCAGGCACCCTCCACAACGATGCAGGATCTGCTGAGTTTGTCATTAAAGCATTCTTTCATGGCGCCCATGTAGGGCTTCATTAGCCAGGAGAGCAAGGGATAGGATGCGTTGCCCACGATGCAGATTGGCATGTCCACCTCTCTGACCCTGATGCTGCGGTCGGGAAGAAAAGTGCAGGCATGCTGCTGCTTGTAGCTATAGCTGTGAGGCCAGCTTGCATACCTAGTTTCCCTCATGAGGGCCTACCTGAGCTTTCCTCACATCTTGCAACTCATTTCCCCTCCTAGGGATGAGGAGTATCACTGTACCCAAGTGGACTGGAAGGCAAGAACTGAATTTGGAGTAGACTCAGCAAGCAAGAAGCTGAGGCCAACTGCTGCAGTGGGAATACGCACAGAGATTGACAGTGCATAATATAACGAAATTTTCTGAGAGATGTCAGAAAGTCTAAAATGGGTAATGGAATTTTTAATGTAGAGTGCTGCTCCTGACTTCATTTACTCACTCTATCTTTCCTTCCTAAATACATTGCAAAGAGTGATTTTAATGTTCCAATAATGGGAACCATCCTGCAAGGTTTCAATAATGCCTGTTATATGAAATTTATTTTCATCTATAAGAATTTCAAAATCTTCTTTCTTAGTTTCCATACTCTTAGCATTTATATACATGCAATTGAAGAATATTCTCTTCACATTATTTGCCACTCTGATCAATTTGTTCCTTCCTTACTGAGTTTGTACTGAAATTGCCTTATTAGAAACTTCTCCTTGCATTGTTAGACAAATGCCCTTCTGGCTGCTGCAGGTAATCTTTAAAACAGAACACATTATTTTGAGATGCTGGTTCTCCTACATGGTCAGTCCTCTTGTACTGAGATTTTACCCAATTGTCCACAAAACCAAAACCTTAGTTTCATGCCAATCATGTAGCCACTGGGTCACCTCAAGTATTTTTTGCCTTCTCTCGCTTATGGAACTGGAAGGATCTCTGAGAAGACCACTTTGACTTTCCTTTTTCACCTTTCTTCTAAGATCCCTGAAGTTATTGATGATCTACGTAGTTCACTATAATATAAAGAGAAAACTGATCGCTCACAGATGATTTCCATCATTTCTGAGAGATCAGTGTATAAGATAAGTCTAATGAAACTTCTTGATAACCTGTTGTCCATAACTATTAATGGTTCTCAAACTTCTCTTCATAAACAATCTTTGCAGTTCATTCTGTCATGGAATGGTCAGATACTAAAATGTATATCTGACACAGCTGGAATATGTGATATGGAGATTATTGTGCTGTAAATTATAATATCCTGTGGTAAATGATCAGCAACACCGAGCTTTTAAAACTCAATTCCATAGCTGGGTATCATTGTAGACAGGTCACTGAAACCCTTGCTCAATGACGGCATGATAGTCCAACAAGCAAAATATTAGGATCTATGCAAAGTGTGATAGAAAATAATATTTTTAAAAGTAGAACCATTGTATAGACAAACTGTGTCACCTGTGGACCACTATGCTCAGTTCTTTTCATCTTAACTCAAAAAAGTTACATCAGAGGTTAAAAATTTGAATATTATCAGTGGCGTGGAGAGACTTCTATGTAAATTAATGTTCAAAGAATTGGGACTATAAAGTTTGCAGGGAAGACCTTTAAGGGATACAATAAAAAGTATTCAAAATAATGAATAGTAAGTAGATGGTAAGACAGGGGTGGGTAATAATTTTTGAAAAGGGGCCACTTAACAAAGTTCATCAGTGTCCATGGGCCAACCAAGCAGGGCAGGGCCTTGGGTTGGAGGGGTGGGGCCATGTGCTGTGAAAAGATGCCAATATGTTTTTTACACAACAATATCATTAAAATGTAATAGCATACAACATTATCCAAAGATTATTATAGAAGACAACACTTGTAAAATTTGTAACAACACTAACACTTTTAGAACACTTGTAACATTTGTAATAACGACAACACTAAAACTAAACATAGGGCACTGAAAATTAATACTTAGTCCTGCCATGAGTGTAGGAGACTAAACTTTGAGGCCCCTTCCAGACCTATGATTCCATGAAATAGTATCAAACTCCATGTTTTTCCTCCCTCCCACACTAAGTATATTCAGTTAGGTTTTATGAGTTACAAAAGATTCCCCCACTTGACTATAAAAATGGCATCTAGATATTTGTATCAAAACCAGTTATAATGAAATAGGTTAGTTATTGGGTCTTCAAAGGGATCCTGTGTCTCTGGCAACGAGCTTGAGGCATGGGGAGCTGCGAGCCCTTTCAGTAGTTTCTATTTAAAGGGCTCTTGTGTTTCCCAAGCTACCTGGGTTGCCTGACAGGTGCTGGGAAGGTGGCAGCCCTTTAAATAAAAACACTTAAAAGGACTTGCAGCTCCTCCAGCCTCTAATGCAGTTGCTAGGGAGTCAGACTCAAGTCCTTTTAAGTAATTCTACTTAAAAGGCTGGTTGCCTTTCCTGCATCTATCATGCAATGCTTGCCTAGCAGCCCTGGGGAACAGGAGAGCCCTTTAAATACAAATAGATGAGAGGGCTCGCAGCTCCTGCTCCTCTAGAGTGTTGCTAGGGAGCCATTCCCTTCAGCTGTTTCTATTTAAAGGGCTTGTACCTTACCCGCAGCTGCTGGCAAGCTGCAGGGAAGACGCAAACCCTTTAAATAGAAACAGGAAGACGGGTTCTTGCTCCTCTCCCGCTCCAAGGCAACCACCTAGGGAGCGGGGCCTGAAACTGCCTCATGAGCTGGATCCAAGCCCTAGGTGGGCCAGATTCAGCCTGCTGAGAGTCTTTTGCCCACTCTTGTGGTAAAGTGTAAGGTTTTATTTACCCTTTTTGACAATGCAAGAACAAGATGAAAATAATACACAACACTGAAAGGTAACAAGTGATAAAAAAGGTTTTTTTTTTTTTTTTTTTAACAGAACATGCATGCATGTAAATAACTTGTGATACTCTTTGCCACCAGAGAACATATAAACCAAAGGTTTAGTGGGAAAATAGAAGGTGGAGTTGTTGATATGGTTAATAAGATATCTATACAAATACTCAGCATCTTACAAGGTCAACTCTTTATTTTAAATCCCTTCATCCAAATATTGAATTCTGGTAATATATTAAGGTTGATGCTAGAGTGGATTTTAATTGAGTAATATGCAATATAACTAAAATTTTATTAGCGTAGCTACATTAACAATATAATCTAACAAAATCACGTTAGGTAATTATTTCAAATATGACTTAAGTTGCTTGCATCTACTAAAGTAATGGTAACAGAGTTGCCTAAGGACATTCAGAAATAATAACTAGTAGTGTTCATATTTTGTTGTTATGATTACTGTTGTATGTCTTCATCAAATGTGTCTTTACTAGCTCATGCTAATGGGTCATTAACTTGAATAGTCAGAAAATATTGTCACTGCAATACAGTATTCAAATTAACTGATAAACAATTTCACATGTAAATATTCTTACAGTATTTTGAGCAAAATGGAAAGAGCTCAAAATGTACCACATACGTTTGATACATTATTTTCAGAGTGCTATAGTTTAGCCACCATGTATTTGAGCTTGATGAAGGAATTACTAGATGAGTTTCCAAGGCCTGTGTAATATAGGAAGTCAGTGCAGATGATGATAATGATGCTTTCTAGTCTCAGAATTTATGAATCTACTAATTGTGTGATATTTTAATAAGATCCAACAAACTGTGCCCAGTGGACATGGAATATATCCATTTTCACAATGAAAATTTGCATAAAATGGAGTACAAAATGATTAAATACACTGACAAAGGACACCTATGCCAAGCTGACTAAATATCCTGACAGAAGTGACATAATAATAGTGAGTTTGGAGGTCTAGCTGAAGAAAACGTCAGTTAATATCATCTTATTTGACTGAGATTGTCTGTCTGTGCAGCATTCATATACTAACTTCCCAATTCAGGAGTGGGTTTCGATTCTCAACTGCTTTTAGATTATCATGGTAAAGGACAGCTTTTTCTATCTGTGGTTGGTTAGGAGGTTGCAGCTTTTCCTATAGGATGTGGATCTTGATACTTTTATCTATGTCTTTATCATAGCCAGTTTCTGTGAGTATTAACCTGATCCTGAATGAGTAATTATAAATAAAGCACAATGCAATATGTTAACATTTTATTGTAACTTTGCCTTATTTCTTTATAAAAGACGAAACTATTTAAACATGCTTCATGGTAGGATACAATTTACATCCACTCAGAAGGTAATGCTAATACAGAAAATTGGTGCTTAAGTGACACATCTCATTGTGAACAGTAGTTAATCTCTTCCTGTTAGCAAAGGCAAGGAGCTGAGCAGTGAAGGTTAGTATTTAGGCCAGTTGCCTGGCAAACTTATGAGCAAGGGAAGAGGAACCATATTGGGTTGTGGTTTGTGAAGAAAGTGAGAGAGGCTTTCTGTCTAGGTGCAGTTGTACTCAGTTTCTTGCTGGCCAGAGATGGATCAGTAACTGAGCTGAAAAGTATGTGTTGTTTTCTTTCCTGACAGAAGGGATTTTCTCTGTGTGATGAACAAGTAGATGTGTGTGTCAGAGAAGACAAACAGAAGGAATTCCATATACAGGCAGTCCCCGGGTTACGTACAAGATAGGGACTATAGGTTTGTTCTTAAGTTGAATTTGTACGTAACTCGGAACTGGCTCCAGACAGCCACTGCTGCTGAAACTGACCAGGGGCTGACTACAGGAAGCCCGAGGCAGAGTTGCTCTGCCCCCAGCTTCCTGGAATCAGCCACTGATCAATTTCAACAGCGGCTGAATCTGGAGCCTGGGACAGAACAGCTGGGGCGCTGCCGGGTAGGTCCCCCTAGGACCAACCCGGCAGCACCCCAGCTTCTCTACCCCAGGCATCCACAACAAAAGCCTGGTCTGCTGGGGGAGGGGGAGCGGTGGGGTCCCGCGCCCCCAAGGCTTTGCTCCGGGTGTCCCTGGTCTGCTGTGAGGGGTCCCCAGCAGACCAGGGACATCCCGAGCAAAGCCTTGGAGGGGGGGACCCCGCCGCCTCCGTGGCTTTGCTCTGGGTGTCCCTGGTCTGCTCAGGGTGTCCCTGGTCTGCTGGGAGGGGTCCCCAGCAGACCAGGGACACCCGGAGCAGCTTTTCTCACCCCGGAGGATGCGGTGGCGGGACCACTGCGCATCAGGGTGGTCCCGCCGCCCACGAATTCCGGGGCGAGAAAAGCCCCTTTCGTAAGTGCGGATCCGACATAAGTGGGATCCGCGTAACTTGGGGACTGCCTGTAGATACATTGTCAGCTGCATGGAAACTGGAAGATAGCCAGCTGGTCAAATAGAATGGAGATGTATATGGGATACACTTGTAGATGGCTGCTGAGCTCAGTCCATGTGACAATCAAATATGCCATGAAGAGATGTCATGTCACTCAAAGATTACCTTTCTTTATGGTTCTCTGTTTAAAAAGGAAAGACTTTTCAGCAAGGGACAGGCAGACAATAAGGTACTGTGCTGGCTTCCCAGAGCCAAAACCTGAGTTGTGACTCTAAGACTGGATAAGCTTCACATATCAGTGTACAAGGATCCACATTAACTTTGGATTTGCTTCTCCAATAGGCAGATCTGAAATAACCAGAAAAGCTCAGGATCTCCTGCTAGGACCTTTCATAAAGACTGAGGGCATGATTATATGGGGGAGGAATTCACATATTATGTTGGGCTCTAAAAGACTACTTAGGAGGGACCTGGAAAAGAGAAAGGGTAGGGGTTATGCAGAAGCTGAGGAGGGTAGCAAGTCTGGGCTTGCAGGGCTGCTGTGAACCTCTCCCTTGGCCCTGGAGCTCCATTCTGCAGATGGGGAAAGAGAGGCCCTTCCCCCAGAACTCCATGCTGCCTGATAGTGGGAGAAGAGAGGTGTCACCCCCAGAGCTAGCTACTGCCAGCAGAGAAATGTTTAGCGAAAGTCCTTTGGCTTCAGCCCTGGGGAAGCCTGCCTGCTCCCCAAATTACTCATCCCTAGCCCCACCTCTAAGTCCTCTGCCTGTCCTGCACCCTGAAACTTCATTTCAAACCCCACCCCACAGCCCACCAGTCATATTAAATAAATGCATCTTAACATCTTTATAGTGTTTTGTATTAAAAAAAATCTGTCTAGTGCTAATTATGTAAAGTGGGTTCAACTGGAATGTATTCTAATATTATGATTTTATGGAAGCTCTAGCAAAAAGATGTAATTATGCCGTGTTTCAGGTATCAACAATTTTCTTCAACTGGGTAATGAGAAAAAAAATATTTGAAAACTAGGTACATCAGTAACTGTGAAAGGGCTTTCCAAGGTGTTACTTTGAACTATGCAACCTGACCCCAAAGGACATTTACTCATTCCTGTCTTACCCTTTACCAATTATTTGTGGGGGAATTAATCTATAGAAAATAACTGGCAAAAGGATAGTATAGTGCCTGCTACTAGTCCCAGTATGGATACTTCAGTGCTCAAATTCAGTGCTTACAGCATATATGTGATAAGTTTGGGAGCATATAGACATTGGGCCAGAACTCTGCTTTTTAAATAGTCATCTGTTCATTCTTCAAAAAATTACAATGTATACTACATACAATTAAAATTAGAAGGGAAATTTTAAATTGGCCTAATTGTGATGTTTAGGTTGGAATTTGGCCGACACAACACCATTCTTCCTAAAATTGTCCTATGGCCTGTAATGCATACTTTTAGGTCAAGACGTGCAGGTTGTGTTTTGCCTGAAAAATAGTGAAAACAATGGTACAATTTTCTAAGTAAAGCACTAGAAAGAAGAACTATTATTTTAATGGAGCAATTCTCACCTGGGTTTTCCTTTAGGAATTCATGTTCAAGTATTTACCAGGTCAACCCTGCCTAGCTTGTAATATCTGATGAGATAAATCCTCACAGTGGCATGAGGCTAATTATCTTTTCAGTCTCTGGTTATTTAAAGACCCATAGAACATTCTAAGCAATAGACAAAGAGAAAAACAGCTCTTTGTTTTCTCCCTGTGCTATTGCAGCCTGATATATGTAACTTCTTCCTTTTGCACACAGCAGCAGAGGTTACATGTGAGACTGCACTATCCTGATCTCTAATGCTGATGCATTCAGATGGATTTGCCACAGTCTGATGTTCAAGGAGAAATCATGGCACAATATGTTTGTGCCATGATTGAAAGAATAAGACCCTAGCAGAATAGAGAATGGTGCTTTAGTCAACATATTGACTTCACCAATGGTATTTGGAAAAGAAGTGAACTATTTTAACTTCTCCTATGTATCGGTTTCATTATCATGATCCAAGCCTTCTTCTGGATCTTGATAATGAAGTGGGTACATGGGAAAAGGTAATACCCAGACACTATAGAAATGGGCTTTGAAAATTAATATATAGTAATAATACATTTAGATTGACAGAATAAGTATGATCACTTGATCTACTCTTTAGATGTTACAAATGTTGATGCATATGACAACTACAATGCCTTAAGATGCCCTTTATATTTCCTTCAATAATTTGTTCCCCAAGAACTATTTTAGAATGTGATATGAATTAGTGTTTTAAGCTTTATCCAGCCTCTGATATTAAAAAATAGGACTGCCACTTAAACTGTATCAGGCATATTTGCCACTTAGGCTCTATCAGGAGTATTTGTGATTGATAGCTACTTATCTCTTGGCATGTGTATGTCTTTGTGAAAGTTGTTTGTGTGATATTATCTCATATAGGAGGTTGTAATCCCTATGCCACTAGAATGTACTAGAAATAACTATCAAGAGCCTGGGTATTTAAAGCAGAGTTGCACTGGCTATGTACTTGACAGTTCCATTAACTGGCAACAGGACCTGATTATATCAATTAGTGGTGGTTTTGAGTGTTATGGTGATATGTATTTACAAAAGTTGATTAAAAAGTTAGTAGAAGCTGTTTGGTATTTATGAATTCTCTTTCAATTTTGTAGAAAAAAAATCTAAAAGTTGGAGGCTGTACGTAGTATTGGAGGTGACTGTGAATTGTGTTATAAAAGTTGCACTGTGGTCAAAAGCAAATAGTGAAATCTCATAGGTATAAAAATTACAAAGGATTGATTTAAAAGGATACTTGTTACATGGCTCATAGAGTTCTGTGAAGGTTTTGTACTCAAATCCCAGTGGAAATTAGTCACGAGAGTGGCTTTAAAATAACAAGATTATGTAAAATTAATAGAGTTAGTGTTCTTTTATTTACATTGAGCTTTTCGAGCCTATAGGGTGTACTGGAGTTAGCTTCAAAATCAAAATGTTTCTCCATGGCCAGAAGAGAGAGAAACTTCATTTTCTTTCAGAATGAAAACTGAAATTATCACATATCACTTGATTCCAGAAGCTGGGGCTTTAAGGAAAATAATACATATCGTGAGACTCATGGCAAAATAATGAGAGTTTGCAACACTGCCTCTATTTCTATTTAAAGGCCAGAAGGCTCCAAAACACACTATTAAGGGACTGAGTCGCAGTGCTCACAGGAGAATATTTAAAACAAAGCACCAAGATAATTCCATGATTTAACATTAAGAAAAAAAACTGAAATTTCTGGAAGTATATCAGAACCACTGCAAGTAGGAAAGGAAAATAAATAGGCATGAGATCTCTACATTAGGGATGTGAAGAACTAGTTGACTATCTTCTAAGAAAATGCTTATCAGATAGTCAACAGGATAGTTAACTAGTCGCTTTCTTGCCTCTTGCTGCCTCTGTCAGATACAGGCAGCAAGTGGGCGTGGGGAGAGAAGAGGGGGTTCTTGAAGGGCCAGATCCTGGGCTCCACGCAGCGCTGCCACTTTGAAAAGCCATCCCCAGGCTGCATGTGGTGCATTTCAAAGCAGCAGCACTGCATGGAGTCTGGGATCAGCTGGTGACTCTCCAGTTGACCCCAGTCTGTGTGGCACTGCAACTCTGCAATGCCGTGGGGAGCTTGGTGTCAGGCTCCTCGCAGCATTTCAAAGCAGCAGCACCACTTGGAACCCGGGATCAGCTGGGAGTTCCAGTCACTGCCACTTTGAAATGCATTGATTATTTGAGTTCAGTACACGATACTTAACATCCTTACTCTTCATAGCTTTTTCTCTTGAAAGAAAGTTGGAGAGTCAAATCTTTCAGTTCTTAATCAAGTGAAACTCCTAATGTTTTCAGTGCCTCCACTCATAAATATTAAAATCACAGTCTAGAAGTGATAAAATATGTGGTCAATAACTACACACTTCATTATTAAATATATGAGCCATCTCAACCAGAAATTCACATCTTATATGCACTGTTTCAAGGACTACATTTTCCAGCATATTCTCAACAGTGCAGAGTGCTCAGATAGTGAACAGTAAATACTACAAGTCATGACCATAATTGTTGACTTTGTGGACCCCGTGGTTGCAATTCCTGTTCTTTGTTCTGTAATGGGCCTGAACACAGCTGAAGCACTGTGAATTTGAGTTATAATCACGTGCGATAATCATACCACACTTTCTCATTCCTTCCTTTTCTCACATGCAGAACAAAAAATGACAAAATAAAATGGTTTTGTGCAAGCCAGCCTGGGACATCTCATCTGACTTTTTTTTCATCCTTCCTGACCTCTGTGTTGCTTTTCATACTGTCAGCCAAAACATCTTTCCCCAATCACCTGGAACCAATTGCTGGAGTTTCAGAGAACTGGCCTTCTTGGTTTTGTTCCCATCTGAGCCCTCTTTATTCAGCATGCAGAAGAGAGAAAGGCTAGCCCAATAGATAAGGAGCTATACCTTAAAGACCTGAGTTCTATTCCCTTCCATCAGTTCAATAGGATCAAAATTTCAAATGTTTTAAGGCACCCAAAGATGTTCCACTCGCTGTAGCGCTGGGGTAATTTGCGGTTGTGCCAGCCATCAGCTGTCTGAAGCTCCAGGCAGGCTATGATTGTGCTGCCCAATGGCTCTCTGGAGTCCTAGAGCCAGGGCAGGCTGGAGTCATGCTGCCTGCTGTCTCTCTGGAGCTCCCGTGTCAGGGCAGGCTGGAACGGCACTGCCTGCCTGTTGTCTGGAGAGCCATTGAAAAACTCAGGTTCTGATCACCTGTGTGTGGTTATTTAAAGATCATATTTCAGTAATTATGTAGCTGTTAACCCCACTATCCTAGTTTAATTCCAGTTAATTGTAGTTTGCCTCTTATTTCAAATCTCAACCTCTTTCAGTTTCCTTGTTTCCTTGCTGTCCTAATCTTCTTGTTCCATCTCTTGTCAAATAATTGTTGCATTTTATTTCAGAGGTGGATGTAATTTAGTTAGGAATAAAGTGATCCCAATTTTTACTTAGTTCATACAGCTGCTGTAAGGCATAATTAGTTAATGTTTGCAAAACCATTTGAGATCCTTTTTTGAAAGATGCTGTGCTGCAAAAATGCAAATTGTTCATTACTATTTTAAGTACAATATAGGTAGTTAAATGAAAAACAGAAATATGGCAAATAATCCAAGAAGAGCTTATAATTTTATTACTTTAAAACTTTAATAAGGTGACTTCACATATTACATGACTCTGGCTTAGTTATTCTTTAAAAGTAATTGGAATTTAAGTATGCACTTAGTTGATTCTCCAGAGTTTACTTACCAGTCTTTGTGTGTACAGCTACATATTGTAGTTTTCATTAAAAATATAATGATAAAAGTCATATATTAGATGAGTTTTACACTTCTGTGCAGAATAGATTGGTGGTAAATCCCATTATTCAAACAATATCTGCCTTTTCCCCCTTAATTACAATTTCCTAATATCATCTTCCTGCAAATCTTTAAAGTAGAGGTCTCAAACTCACAGCCCATGGCCCATCCCCAGCTGGAGCAGTTGCATAATGCAGCCCAGACATCCCAGCAGGCTGGGAGTGGGACTGTCTGTTCCCATACCCGAAAACCTGCCCCTTCCTGACACCACCCAAATTCTCCCCCTGACACTCCATCTCTTGAAGGACATGGTCTCAGGGATTACTGGGGAGGAACTGGTATAGGACAGCAGCAGTTGGCTGCTTATGTCAGCAGAAGGCATGTCATTCAGGAGGCTAAAAATACCACCTGGAGTGACATAGGCTTCACCCGCATACGTGGTAGGATGCACAGAGCTATGTCTGTGGGAGAGCTTCTTCTACCCACTTAGTTACTTCTTCTAATTGAGCATCATTTTATTATATTGATAAGAGAGCTCTCTCCCATCAACACAGAGTGACTACATGAGAGATCCTACAGCAACACAGCTGCTTGGGTAGATCTGTGCCACTGTGAGGAATAGCCAAAAAGGTTCCAGCAAGGGTAGAAACAATGCAGTGAGAGGCAAACACTGATATCAAGAATGAGTATAGAAGGGTCAGCAGTCCTATGCAGAACACATGCAATGTCTCTTTGAATTAAGATCATTGCCACTATGATTACTATTTGTATTGCAGTGAAAATAGGACCCAATCAAAAACTCTGTGATAAATATTTTAGCAAAAGGGCTGGATTAGTGTGGGCAAATAGTGCCTGAATCATATGCTGGTTCTTGAGACAGCATAGCTATTGCTTCCTTTCACTCCTCTTTGCCTACAAGGTTACAGTCTGAGCTAATCCTAGGCACAAGCAGACTAAACAATTGACAAGGGCCCTGAACAGCTCCAGGGACCCTCATTTCCTCTCTATTATGATCTGTGTGTGTGGGCAGCTCCCAGAAATATTCGCATTAGAACCCTTGATCTGAATAGCCATGAACTTTGCCACTTTTAGACCAGAACTTTGCATGGTTGTCCTCTCTGATCTTGACCAGTCCTGAAGGAGGGAATTTGCCATACAGGGGAGTCCTCTGCCACTGGTACCCCAGCCCACTGACCTTCTCCACCACCAGCTCTGCTTCCAGCCCAGCTGGTCCCCAACCTCTGGCCTGGCTGGGCAGCTGGCCCTAGCCAGGACCCTTACCGCCAGCCCTGACTGGAGCTACTGTGGGCTCTGGGCCCCATTGCTGCAAACTGCTGGATGCTGGCTGGGGCTGTCATGGATTTCCAGCCTCACGGGCTGTTGGTGCTACTGCTACAAGCTGCTGGTTTCAGCCAGGGCTGCTGGACACTGGCCAGAGCTGCCATGGGCTCCCAGCCCTGGCTCTCAGCCCAGACTGGGACTGCAAGAAGTTGGCCTGCTGCCATTAGGCACTTGACCACAGGGTTCTTTGGTCCTGGGACATCCATGGTGATTATTGTCATCACAATAGCAACAGTCCCTTCATTCTAAATACTAAAATCAAATGATCCAATTTTGATTTTACTTGCTCCAGTTTTATTCCAGAGTTACACCTGTTTGAAACCTGTGGAGTAATTTCTTAGTCTGGCTCATCATTTCCAAATCTCAAACATCTTTTCCCTGAGGTATTCAGACTTGGATAATTTTATAGAAATAATGTCTGCAAATTTGCTACACCTCTGATCCATTTGAACTGCACTTGTATTTCCCTTTGTCTTATACTCTAGTTACAAACAGTGATGGAATTATGCCAGAGCCTGTCAAATCTAATTCCTGCTAATTTAAGAAGTTCCAATATGTTTCATGATGGAATGTCAGATTAAATCAAAGTGGGCCTTGGAGGTCTTGCAACTGAATTCCAATGTCAAATAGAAAGAGTGTCACTTATGAGACCCTCACACATAATACATTACTTATTTCTGAATGAGTATGTGCATAAACATGCAAATATATATATGTAACTCTTCCATTTTTGAAGAGGTTTCTCTCATTCATTTGTCTTTAACTCTGTTTGGTTCCTACTGTGAAAGTAAAGTGCTTTACAAGCTCTGTCTCTTACAAAAGTTTCCTTAAAGTGAGCACCGAAGTCTCATATTTCATTACTGACCTGTTTCTGTATGTTTGCTAGCACCAGTCCACAATATGCTGCAAATACTCAAATGCTTATATGCTGGCATATTATTCCTGACAAAAGAGATTTTGTCATTTCCAGCCAGCATTAATTTTCAAGGCAGATTAAAATCTCCTGGTTGAACTGAATTATGTGTAGTATCAAAAAAAATTTTGGTGTAGTTCAATAATATTATTGATGTGTTTTCAAAAAATACATTAAATATGTTGCAATTTAAAAACCTATAGAGAATGGTGGTGATGAACATTTTATCAAAGTAAAAGTAAATATGAACTCTGTTTCAATATACAGGCAGTCCCTGGGTTACGTACAAGATAGGGACTGTAGGTTTGTTCTTAAGTTGAATTTGTATGTAAGTCGGAACTGGTACATATTGTAGGGGAAACTCTAGCCAAACATTTCTCCAGAGCTCAGTTTTATTCTCCCACACCTCACTTCCCTCAGTCCTTTATTCTCAAGCTGAGGTGTCTGCTGAGAAAAGCCGCTCCGCGTCTCCCTGGTCTACTGCAGGGGGCGCTAGCTTCACGTCTCCCTGGTCTGCTGGGGGGAAGCAGCTATTGCGGGGTTGCCTCCCTACGTTTGTAAGTAGGGATGTGGGTCTCGTTGGGAGGAGGAATGTGTGAGGAGTGTAGGGTCTGAGCATGAGGGAGATGTGGGGTGCTGACCTGGCTCTGTGCTCCCAGGCACCACCCACGCTGCTCCCATTGGCCAGAATAATGGCCAATGGGAAAAACAGGGAAAGCCTCCAGGTGAACATTTTCCTACACTGCTGTTCCACCAGATGCAGAGGTGAGCAGCATTGCACAGAGCTGCTTCCTCCCACCATGAGCTGGATCTGGCCTGCAAGGCTCAGGGTTTCCCCTCCCTGCCCCTCGCAGTAAGAAGTCCACAATGGCGCTCCAATGGAGGGGGGCAGAGCTGGATTGCCAGTGCGGGCTCTCTGCTGCAGGAGGTGAGCCTGCTGACCATCTACAGGATGGTCATGGACCACTAATGGTCCATGGACCACACTTTGAAAACCATTGAACTAAAGGGACAAGTAGGAGGAATTTCTATTTCAGTTAGGCCTGATATACACTACAGTGAAAGGTTGAAATAAGATATGCAACTCCAGCTATCGTAAATCACATTTCTGCATGATCCACACAGTGGGAGGCCAATGGAAGCAAACACTCACGAAGGAGGCGTACTGGACACCATCCAAAGCTGCCCTCATAATTCAATGTAAAGGTCCATATGTGATTCACTGCATTGAATGCCAGAAGATTGACCTCTGGAGCATTGATCTTCCATCTAGCGTAGACATACCTTTAGAGCCCTAATGCTCTGAGAATGAACAGCAACAGAGAAAAGCCTTGAGCACAGAGAGAGATCACTTGAGGAGAGCATTAGTTTTGGGTGATCGGGATCAGGCTTTTGAAGTATCAATAGGATACCATATAGGAGGAGGCTGTTTTAACAATGCTAAACAAAATAATTGTCTCAGTTCATCATGAATGGGATCCATGAATGATAACAATTAATCACAGTTTTAATTGCACCATTATACAGTAAAATACCAATTAAAAATTATTAAATATTTTGGATTTGTTTATATTTTCAAAACTTTTGATTTCCTAACAAAACAGAATACAAAAGTATACAGTGCTCACTACATATTATTTTTATTACACATATTTGCACTGAAAATATGTCAAAAAATAACATTTTTAAATTCATCTAATAAATATTGTAGTACAATTTCTTATGAAAGTGCAACTTAAAAATGTAGATTTTTTTGTTACTTTACTGGTCAAAATCAAAACTGTAGACCAGTGTTCCTTAAACTGTGTGCCATGGAGAGCAACAGAATTCAAAATGAATGGCTGTCCTTAAAGGGGTAGGAGACATTTTTTTCCCCTCAATAACTTTTTTTTTTTTTTTTTGCTTAACAACAAATTCTTTGGTGTTCTTCATTTAAAAAAAATATTTTTTGGTGTTACACTTTTTAAGACCGGGGAAGAAACACTGCTTCAGAGCCTAAAATTCTACTCATGCTTACTTCTTGTTCAGCCAATTGCTAAGACAAACAAGTTGGTTTACATTTAAGGGAAATAATGCTCCGAGAGTCTTATTTGCAATGTCACCAGAAAATGAAAAGAAGTGTTTGCATGGGGCATTTGCATATTTACATGACAGATAGTCTAAATATTTTTATATCCCTTCATGCTTCAGCCACCATTCCAGAGGACATGTTTCCATGCTGATGACACTTAGTTAAAAAATATCTCATGGGATAGCTGCATTAGTCTGTTACTTCAAAAACAAGGTGGCACCTTGGAAGCGAACCAAAATATACAGAATCATGAACTTTCGTGGGTAAAATCCACTAATTCTTGTTAGAACTTAGAACATAAGAATGGCCATACTGGGTCAGACCAAAGGTCCATCCAGCCCAATACCCTATCTGCTGACAGTGGCCAATGCCAGGTGTCCTAGAGGGAGTGAACTGAACAGGTACTGATCAAACGATCTCTCTCCTGCCATCCATCTGCACTCTCTGACAAACAGAAAGAAGTTAGATACACCATTCCTTACCCATACTGGCTAATAGCCAATAACGGACTTAAATTCATGGAGGTTATCTAGTTCTCTTTTAAACCCTGTTATAGTCCTAGTCCTCACAAACTCCTCAGGCAAGGAGTTCCACAGATTGACTATGTGCTGTGTGAAGAAGAATTTCCTTTTATTTGTTTTAAACCTGCTGCTCATTGGTTTCATTTCATGGCCCCTAGTTCTTATATTATGGGAACAAGTAAATAACTTTTCCTTATTCACTTTCTCCACACCACTCATGATTTTATAGACCTCTATCATATCCCCCCTTAGTCTCTTTTCTAAGCTGAAAAGTCCCAGTCTCTTTAATCTCTCCTCATATGGGATCTGTTCCAAACCCATAATCATTTTAGTTGCCCTTCTCTGAACCTTTTCTAACGCCAGTGTGTGTGTGTGTGTTTGTGTGTATATATATATATATATATATATATATATTTAGATGAGGAGACTACATACGTACACAGTATTCAAGATGTGGGTGTACCATGGATTTATATAAGAGAAATAAGCTATTGTCCATCTTATTTTCTATCCCTTTTTTAATGATTCCTAACATCCTGTTTGCTTTTTTGACTGCCGCTGCACATGCGTGGATGTCTTCAGAGAACTATCCACGATGACTCCAAGATCTATATCCTGATTAGCTGTAGCTAAATAAGCCCCCATCATATTATATGTATAGTTGGGGTTATTTTTCCCAATGTGCATTACTTACCATTTATCCACATTAAATTTCATTTGCCATTTTGTTGCCCAATCACTTAGTTTTGTGAGATCTTTTTGAAGGTCTTCACAGTCTGCTTTGTTCTTAACTACCTTGAGCAATTTAGTATTGTCTGCAAACTTTGCCACCTCACTGTTTACCCCTTTCTCCAGATCATTTATGAATAAATCGAATAGGATGGTCCTAGGACTGACACTTGGAGAACACCACTGGTTAGCCCTCTCCATTCTGAACATTTACCATTTACTCCTACCCTTTGTTTCCTGTCTTTTAACCAGTTCCATGAAAGGATCTTCCCTCTGATCCCATGACAACTTAATTTACGTAAGAGCCTTTGGTGAGGGACCTTGTCAAAGGCTTTCTGGAAACCTAAGGACACTATATCTACTGGATCCCCCTTGTTCACATGTTTGTTGACCCCTTCAAAGAACTCTGGGGCTACGTTTACACTGGCATGATCTTGTGCAAAAACTCTTTAGCGCAAGAGTTCTTGAGTTAAAGTAGTTGCGCAAGAGAGCATCTTGCATCTACACTGGCATGTGCTTTTGCACAAAAGCGTCCTTGCCAGTGTAGACACTCCCTTGCACAGGAAAGCTCTGATGGTCATTTTAACCATAGGACTTTCTTGTGTAAGAAATTCATGTTGCCTGTCTACACTGGCCTCTTGCGCAAGAACAGTTGCGCAAAAGGGCTTATTCCTGAGTAGGAGCATCAGAGTCCTGGCGCTGGAAGCCCCGATTTCATACATTAGAACATCAGTTTACTTGAGCAGGAACACATGGCAGCAGGCAGCAAGTTTTTGCACAAGAGCGGCCGCTTTTGAGCAAGATCGTACCAGTGTAGACACAGCCTAATAGATTAGTAAAACATGATTTCCCTTTACAGAAACCATGTTGACTTTTGCCCAACAAATGATGTTCTTCTATGTGTCTGACAATTTTATTCTTTACTATTGTTTCAGCTAATTTGCCCAGTACTAACGTTAGACTTACCAGTGTGTAATTGCCGGGATCATCTTTAAAGCCCTTTTTAAAGATTGGCGTTACATTAGCTATCTTCCAGTCATTGGGTACAGAAGCTGATTTAAATGATAGGTTACAAACCATAGTTAATAGTTCTGCAATTTCACATTTGAGTTTTCAGATCTCTTGAGTGAATGCCATCCAATCCTGATGACTTGTTACTGTTAAGTTTATCAAATAATTCCAAAACCTCCTCTAATGACAGTTCAATCTGTGACAATTCTTCAGATTTGTCACCTACATAGGACAGGTCAAGTTTGGGAATCTCCCTAACATCCTCATCCATGAAGACCGAAGCAAAGAATTCATTTAGTTTCTCTGCAATGACTTAATACAATAAACTGCTCCTTTTGTATCTCGATCACCCAGTGGCCCCACTGGTCATTTAGCAGGCTTCCTCCTTCTGGTGTACTTAAAAAACATTTTATTATTACCTTTTGAGTTTTTGGCTAGCTGTTCTTCAAACCCCTTTTTGGCTTTTCTTATTACATTTTTATACTTAATTTGGCAGTGTTTATGCTCCTTTCTATTTAGCTCCCTAGGATTTGATTTCCACTTTTTAAAAGATGCCTTTTTATCTCTCACTGCTTCTTTTACATGGTTGTTAAGCCATGGTGGCTCTTTTTTAGTTCTTCTACTATGTTTTTTTAATTTGGGGTATACATTTAAGTTGGGCCTCTATTATGGTGTCTTTGAAAATCCCAGCTTGCAGGGATTTTACTTTAGTCACTGTACCTTTTAATTTCTGTTTAACTAACCTTCTCATTTTTGCATAGTTCCCCTATTTGAAATTAAATGCCACAGTGTTGGGCTGCTGAGGTGTTCTTCCCACCACAGGAATGTTAAATGTTATTATATTATGGTCACTATTTCCACGCGGTCCTGTTATAGTTACCACTTGGACCAGATCCTTCACACCATTCAAGACTAAATCGAGAATTGCCTCTCCCCTTGTGGGAGATAATTGTTTTTCTTCAGCACATTTCACCTGCATTCAGCCATATATTTCATATGATAATACTCATGGATGATGATTCAGCATGTTGTTCAATTTAAGAACACTTTAGCTGCAGATTTGACAAAACGCAAAGAAGATACCAATGTATGATGTCTAAAGATAGCTTCAGCACTCAACCTGAGCTTTAAGCATCTGAAGTGCCATCCAAAATCTAAGAGGGATGAGGTGTGGAGTATGTTGTCAGAAATCTTAAAAGAGCAACACTCTTATGCAGAAACTACAGATTCCAAACCATCAAAAGAGAAATTCAACCTTCTGCTGATGACATCTGACTCAGATGCTAAAATGTATGTATCAGTCCACACTGTTCTGGATAGCTACTAAGCAGAACCCATCATTAGAATAGAAGCATGTCCTTTGAAGTGCTGGTTTAAGCATGAAGGGACATATGAACAAATGAATCTGGCATATAAATATCTTGCAACACCAGTTATAATTGCCATACAAATGCCTGTTCTCACTTTCAGGTTGCACCGTGAACAAGAAGCGGGCAACTTTATGTCCTAGAATTGTCAACAAACTTGTTTGAGCAGTTGGTTGAACAAAAAATATGTGTGTCCTTATAGACACTAAAGTTTTACATTGTTTTATTTTTGAAGGTACAGTAGTTGATTTTTGTCTATAATTCTTCATGATAAATTGACGTGATAAAGAGATTTTTGTTTGTTTTTTACAGTGCAATTACTTGTAATAAAATATAAATATAAAGTGAGCACTGTAAACTTTTTATTCTGCATTGTAACTGAGATTAATATATTTGAAAATGTAGCAAACATCCAAAATATTTAAATAAATCCTATTGTATTGTTGTTTAATGGTGCAATTAATTGTCTGTTAAATCATTATTATTGTAATACATGACTAATCATGATTAATTTTTTCCCAATTTTATGTTTGCTGTAAATTAAAAAAATGTTTGGGGTCAATCCAACTTATTTTCTCCTGATTTTGGAAGTGTCAATATGCTGAAAAATCAGTAATACACACAACTCTATTCACAACACATGTGCTTTCCACAAATGTCCAAGAGAACAAATAGCAGGTCAACTAATATTTATTGATAATGAATGAAAAAGGTTACAAACCCTTACAAGTAAGCCATGGATTTTTATGCCCAAGAATATTTCATTTTATTTTTCTGCTCCATTTTGAACTATTCATAGTTAAATTCAGTGCACTGCTACTACAAAACGGACTACATAGTGTGTGCTAGAAAACTTTAGTATGATATATAGATTAGAAAGAACAATTCAGTTTTTAATGTGTGAACCAAGTAATGTACAAATGAATCTGTGGTGACCATTTAAAATGAAATTCAAGAAAAAGAACAGTTTATTTGCCTCATAAAAACCTGTGAAGCATTCAGATTGAATAACGTAAGCAGAATGCAGTAATATAAATCTTCTTAATTTACATCCAGGGCTTCATTATGCATATTTTATAGCACTCCACAGAACTTTAATTTACAGATTTTTTGGAACTTTACCAATCCCAATAGAAGTGCTAAACATGCCTGTTGGAACATTTAACCAAACTAAGTCACTGGAGATTTCCTTAATGAGTTCAGAATTATCAGTTATTTGCATTCCTAGTAGATTTAAAGCAGTACGGCCTATTAAAAAGATAATGGCAAATGCTGTTTGAATGCTAGTCTTCAGCAAACTATTCACGAAAATGAATAACTCAAAGTGCAAATTTCAAAGTATGCAACTAAATTGAGCCAGATTTTGTACATCTCATTTAGTTAAGTAATTTGACTCAAAATGGCCACTTATTTAACAATGTGCACTTGAATAGACTCTGGCAAATAACACAAATAAAAACTCAAAACTAGATCTTTATTCTTTGTTGACCTTCACCATTGATTTTTCTAACTATTAAATAGCATATAAAGTATATGTGTCATATAAATGTAATTGTCATTAAAGTTTCTGTAGAGATCCCAGAATATTTGGACTTGTTAGGCTTATTGAGAAAAACTTTATAAAACTATCCATTGAAGTAATTTGTTGGTTTAAGTGTGAATTACCATGAATTGGAAATGGTTGCCTTCATTCCATATCTAAAAGGTATAAGGGGCAATAAGAGATGGGGGCATGGGAAGTGCTGATGTAATAACATAAAGCTGACAGCTGTGAATAGAGCAATATTTATTTCTATGATAATCAATCGTTAGTTCTCATTTGTGTCCTGCAATATAAACAACTTGTTTATCCATGCATATTTCGGAATAACAAGTTTATCTTTGACCTCACATAATTGCATAACTGATTTCCATTATGAGACAATATAATAAAATTGCCATGATGAAATAGCAGACACTGTGTAAACTACTGAAATTAGAATAAAATTGAAATTATTATGGTCCAAGAGGAATTATCCAGTGCCCTGAACTTTGCCAGAAAAACATTGTGCTTTCAAACAGAATACATTTTGTATCACTGGATTGAAATATATCCCTTTACCCTCCCTGCTCTCATCATTTTGGGTTCTTATTTAAAATTGGCTATTGGTTTTTACATGGTGTGTGTGTGTGTGCATGGTTTAGTTTTATACACACACACACACACACACACACACACACACACACACACACACACACACACACACACACACACACACATATAAACTTCCATATATATGGGAAGGGATTTCACCCCAGAGAATAGTTTTCCACCATCTTTCTGTCCTTCTTTTCATTCCTGAAATTTTGACTTCCCTCTTCCAGGTGGTCTCAGAGCCTCTGGGTTATACACAGGAAACAATAGTAGCACAGGCAATCATAATACAAGACCAATAACTACCAGGGAGCACATGGGTATATTGTCTTGTTTACTTGTAATTCCATATTTTTGAAGGGATCTGATTTTATCGGCAACATAAAAAACCAGCAATGACAATCTAAAGTAAGACGGCAAACATTAGAAAGACGTAGTCAAACTTTAGTTGCCATACCACAGCAGGTCAAGAACAAACTGTATTTTGTATCCACATAGGGTCAGCAATGTTTAATTTGCTATACTATGAAGCCTTCGTTTTAGTGTTATGAATTAACACATTCTGTTTGATCACAGTGTGAATTTATGCAATCTAAAGGATATAATTTGCATAAATGCATAAATAACTTTTTATCTTGTAAATGAATATTAACAACTAGATAAATTGCATCATGCTATGCATATTTTACATTATTTTGGCCTATTGTTATGTGTAAACAATTGGGTCATTTATTAAATATGTATACAAAATTTAATGACTGACCTCTAAAACTGCTGGTTATTGTTTTTCTTTTTATCTGCATTTTAAGTCTGATTACACTGCTAAAGTGCCTAACACTTCTAAAGAATCCTTCCAGAATTAGACGCTTGTTACCTAATATATCCTATCTTGAACGGCAGGTATTAAAGCTACATCTTCATCGGTTATAATTAGGAACAATTTTACAAAAGTAAATTAAAGAGCTGTGCCACTTACACCAGCTGAGCCTCTAGCCTTGTTTGTATAATTTACAAGTATTCTAGGACACTGAAACAACTGATACATGACTACACAGCATTGTGGCACTTCTCTGAAGTTTTTGTCTTGTTCTTTAGAAATTGTGTGTGTGTGTGTGTGTGTGTGTGTGTGTGTGTGTGTCTTATTTTTTAAAGTAAATCTCTACCTGGAAAGTGACCCACAAATGACTGCCATTGAAATCAGTCAAATTAAAGAAGAAATTGCCTCCTAAATAATTAAACTAGACAAACTGGAAGAATACCAGGATGGTTTAGAAAACAGATGGGCTGTCTCTAGACTGGCATGATTTTCTGGAAATGATTTTAATGGAATAGTTTTCCATTAAAAGCATTTTGGGAAAAGAGCGTCTAGATTGTCACAGATGCTTTTCCTCAAAAGCACTTTTTGTGGAAAAGCATCCGTGACAATCTAGACGTGCTTTTCCACAAAAAAGCCCCGATTGCCATTTTCGCGATCGGGGCTTTTTTGCGGAAAACAAATCCAAGCTGTCTACACTGCCCTTTTGCCCGAACGGGAGCAGCATAGTATTTCCACAAGAACACTGACAATCTTACATGAGATCGTCGGTGCTTTTGTAGAAATTCAAGCGGCCAGTGTAGACAGCTGGCAAGTTTTTCCGGAAAAGCGGCTGATTTTCTGGAAAAACTGGCCAGTCTAGACACAGCCATGTTGAAGAACAAACTTTGCATTTGGGGCATTGCTCAACAGCTAGAGCAGAAGAATATTATTGGGGTTTAAAAAACTCCTCCCTGATACATTTAAACTGCAATGAGGAGTAATGGTAGTTATTTCCAGTGAATGGCTGGCTGCTTGAAAACAGGAGTCAGACAATTTCAGCCCAATCAACTTCAAGTCGCTGAACTTCAATGATTAAGTATTATTCATAAAAGCTGAAACTCTTAGGTACAAAGTCCATATAATTTATTTTTTCCAGACTTCTGACCTTTTGCGAAAAAAAAGAGGGCCTCATTGAAAGCTAAGCAAAGTCAAAGCAAATTCTGAGTGGAACCAATGTCTAAGAGGACCCTGGGTGATTGAAACATACAGATCTTGTGGGATATGCTGTTCCCATCATGAGGAACCTGAGACTGCAGCAGAACATTGACAACAGTCCTTCAGGGTGCACTTCTAGAAACAAACAATCCTACTGAACTGTAGGGGCTACACCCCAAATTGAGTGCACAGAGTCAAAAGTAGCCTCCGGCAGTGGTCATAGACTCCGATCAACTCCAAAGACAGATATTATGAATGCTTATCCATCCAAATAAAATTTAATTCAACAATGTCAAAGAAAGCTATTACGAATGGGAATAGAAAACAGGTAAACTGCTCACCAGAAGACTTAAGATGGAGCTGTATTTCTTCTTTATTATAATATGATGGGAATGCCATCCTTTAACCAACAGATACGAACAACAATTTAAGTGATTGTTTCAAGCTGTACATGAATCAGACAACTAATTTGAAATGTTGTTTGTAGACAACTATTTCTTAGCAGAAGAAATCAAACAGGTTCGCAAAATACGAATTCTGGCAAGGCCCCGGAGATGGATGGCTTTCTGACAGATTTTTAGAAAACAGGTTTCAATCAATTATCATCTTCTTCAAGGGTCTTCACTGAAACATTTTAAAAAGGAACCATGTTTTGTGCTACAATAACTGCTTTAATCAATTTAACATTAAAGAAGATCAAAGATGGCTGCAACTGTGGCAATGTTTATCCAACATCTTTATTGAACACAGATGGCAAAAAAATTGCCAACATATTAATGACTTGACTGAATGGCATCATTTATACAGGGAGATCCCATTGGTTTCTTTCATCATTATCGTCATCATCGACAACCATAGGCTCAACACATGTTGGTGTCCAATGCCTCCCTCACTATTTCCTTCCATCGTTCCTTCCATTGTTATTCCATCGTTGGTGACCTTCTGCATCCAGCCTATTCTCAGGATCTTTCTATAACAGCTCCTCTCAAACACCAATATCCTTCTCTTCACATCTTTCATCATCACCCATGTTTCATATCCATACAACATGCTGCTTAATTACACATGTTTTTAAGGCACTCAGCTTCGTTCCTAAGCTAATCGCTTTACTTTTCCAGATCTTATCCATCGCCTTCAAACTCACCCTTGCTTTCGCTATTCTAATCACTGTTTCCTTCTTACAGTCTAGAGATCATATGTCACGTTGCTGTCCAAATACATGAACTTCTCTATATTCTCTAGTTTGGTCCCATCTACACTGATCTTCCTTCCTATTTACTTATCTCCAAATACCATTGTCTTCATTTTATCGATATTCATAATCAGTCCATATCGCTTCTCTTTCTCATTTGGCTGATGTTAATACAAAAACAATTACCCGTGTGATCCAGCAAGCTCAGATTCCTTCAATAATCTTAGTTCAAAATGCAGAGAAGGCCTCTGAGAGGACTGAATGGCCTTTATATATATTTGGACCAATATTCCTGATTAGGTTCAATGTATTCTATAACTTCAGCCTCACTTCAGTATCAATTAATGGAATTTTTCTCCTGCATTTAACCTAGAGAGACAGGGCAAGGTGGTCCCCTTTAGAATACTTGTTCTGAATACTTGTTTCTGAGCCACTTGCAACATACAATGCCAGTTCTCAACTGGTTTTTCATATTAATTGAAATAAAATGGATGTGTCCAAAATAGCAGATCCATCTCATTTTAATATCTTTTCAAATATGCAAGGTAATTACTTATTTGAGTGTTAAAATTTGTCCTTATCTTCCCAAAATTATATCTATAGATAAAGATTATATATTTAAAAAATTTCCAAGATTGTAAAGGGATGACATTTTCTCCCTTTATCCTCACTGAAAAGAACAAAAGTAGCCAAAATGAATATTTGACCAAGATTGATAATGTAATGACTTTCAATATCTCTCCCACATTCTTTGCTTGATAAAGAGGTATATCATAACATTCTTATTGCACAAAAACCTTAAATAATCTTGTGCAACTAGAGCCATGGAATTACTAGAGTTGTATCAAGCATTCCAAATGTATTCCATTGTAAGCACGTTCTCTTCCATCACCTCTGTATACATGCCAGCTTGGTTTGAGATTGAAAAAAGCTTATCTAAACTGTTTGATTCCCTCTCTTCTTTTTTATGCCTTCAAAAGCTACCTCCAATCTTAAGGGAAAATCTAGCATTTGCATATTCCAAGAGGCATTCTGCAACACATTAAGAAAATTACAATATTCAACATTATTTTTTTCTTGTAACTTATATCACTGTTAAGCTACCTCCATGGCTATGTCTACACTGAACTCTAAACTCGAAATAAGATATGCAATCTGCGCTACGCAAATTACGTACTTATTTTGAGTTTATTTTCAAATAGGCTATTTTGACATTTGGTACTGTCTACCCAGCACCAAATTTTGAAATAAAGTGCTATTTTGAGTCATCCCTTAACCCTTGTGGAATGAGGTTTATTGGGATACCAAATTAGTGTGCCCGTTATTAAAAAAAAAATGAAATAATGGGTGGCTTGTGAAGACGTGGGGGAGCTATTTTGGGATACCTCTGGTATCCTGAAATAGCACTGCAGTGTAGACATACCCTATGCTTTAGACAATTTGAATGAAAAAGGATTAACAAAAATTAAAGATAGGATACAAGGTGATAGATTCAACTTCTTTAATTACATATCTAAGAAACATCAGCTACCATTGTCTCACAGTTCCCTCTGTCAGGGACCATGCTCAAGGATTCATGCACAGATTAGGACAACTGAACTATTTTAACTTTCTCTCCCCTATAAGAAAATGTTCAGAAATGTGAATATAAAAGGCTCTTAGGAATTATTTATAGATGTATTCATGCTTTGCAGTACCTTCTCAATCTAAGTCTCAGAGAAAAATGGGAGGTTAAGGAATGTAGACTTACCATCTC